>NW_026683342.1:0-78000 GCF_030247195.1 Topomyia yanbarensis | reverse complement strand
TTTTCGAGTCCATCCCCCAAGTTCCATCCACGTGACCAAGCCGCTACAGAACCATGATTGGCACCGTTTGCGTGAGCGTAAGAACTCGGCATCCCGCCGATACCTAAGACACCTCGGAAAAGGAAGATTCCGCTCAACATCGCCAGCCAAATAGCTCACACACAAAACACACTGTAAGTTATGTTAATAAAACTGTCTGTTGAACTTCGTCCGTATTAATTGATTTCTTGACCACTGGCGGCTCCAGGGAGGGGCACGGGGGGCACGTGCCCCCCTCCCAGTGGCGGCGCTAAGGGGGGGGGGGGGGGCGGGGCGAAGGGGGCAACCGCCCCGAGCGGCAAAATTAGGGGGCGGCATTTCCTACTCAACAAATTTCTATTTCATTTTTTAGTAATTGTTCAAGTTTTCAAGTTTCATTAATCACGATAAAAATCAAGTGCGGAGGAAAAGCTTGAATTTATATTATTTTCGCATCTGTTGGCAATTAAAAAGGCAGGAAATCGGGACGACGGATGCGATCGAACAAGACTATATACTTATTGAGCAGCCTCAAAAGATTCAACGGAGATGAGTTTCCGAATGTCCTTGTAGTAGTGTGAGTATTAGACCCGCAACAATTTTCACTTTTTCGAAACACTGTTAATCGAACGGTAATTTGCTTTACATACAATTTGTCAAATATGAGCTTTTTTTTTTGAAAACTCTAGGTCACTCACAAGAATTTTCGAGTTTGTATGTGAAAATATATGAAAAATGGGCAATCGAAACAATAAATTCGGTACAAAATGCCAGCATCAACTTGTGCATCCCAAAATCTGCAGATATATAGCTTAAGGTGTAAGGATCAACATTACCGAAGACTGCAAATTGATACGATTTTGCAGTAAAATGATATTCTCATGTAAAGTTATGAGTTGCCTCTCTTTCTCGCACACGCTTAGAATAGGAAATTTCAAAAAAAATTGGTTGGTCTTCAAAGTTAAAAAAAAATTTAGGCGAACCTCCAATCAATCTTACGTTATTTGACCGAATGTTTTTTTAGGAATGAGTGGATCCGAGAGTTTAAAAACGATAAGGCCGTTGAGAAGGGCGGAATCCCGGGTGAACTTCTAAAAGTCTAAAAAGTGACCGGCTGTGAGAAGCAATCCACTCCGTGATCGGGATGATCTGCGTGGTAGAAAGTATGCCTTCGGATTGGTTGAATGGCTCATATGTCCTATCTTCAAGAAGGACTACAAACTCGAACATAATGTCTTCCGAGACATAACGATTATCAATGCCGCCTACAAGATAGTCTCTCGTGTTCTTTTGAGTAGACTGCGTCTGTTGGCTGAATCCTTTGTTGGTGAATATCAAAGCGGGTTTCGAGAAGCACGATCGACGACGGACCAAATGCGACAAATTCTGGATATATTCAGGGAATACAACTTGCGGACAAGACAAAGTACATGGTAGCTGGCAGAGAACGTAGCAGTCGTGTTGGGTTTGAGGTGGAATACGATGGGGTACGGTAAACCAATTTATATATTATAGAACACTAGTGACATATGATAACGATGTTAGCCGCGAAGGAAAAATGCATGTTGCTGCTGCGAATATGGTTTACGTAGTCAGCTAGAGTCTCACAGCCTGAGGATGCGCGCAAAACTTGCTCTATTCAAATCGCTGATACTCCTTGTTGCTCTGTACGGCCATGGATATTGAAGGAAGCAGGGTATCGAATGCTCTTGTTTGTGGAAGAATTCTGCGTTCAATACTCGGCAGCACAGTAGAAAATGGATATTGGTGCAGACAGTACCAAGTATACAACTATGCTGACATTGAAAGGCTGATAAAACACGGCAGACTACAGTAAGCTGGACTTGTAGTGCCGAAAGATGAAAGAGACACCAATTAAAGTTATGACAACAGAGCGGAGAACCTGGAAGAAGTCGTCAATTTCGAGGCAAACCCCGCTCTCGCTGGTTGTGCACAATTGAGGAAGATGCGCATGCGGTGGGCGTCTATGGAACTGGCGGTCCAAGATCGAGTAACCTGAAAACCTAAAATACATTCAGATATGATTTGAATTATCCGGTCACTAGGTCACTAAGATAATGATGACGATTGATAGTTTGTTAAGGCAAATTTGATATTATGATAGATGCACTTGGCCGCCCTTTCACCTAGGGACGTTTGACAAGCAATTACATACAAAGCTGGGGCACGAGCTGGAAGCTGGCGAACACTGGGAAGTATTCACCATTCGGCGACCTTGTTATTAGTATAATAAATAATTACAAAGTGTCGTCAAAAAAAAAATGAATGTACTTTTCAAGTGATCCAGAAAAGGTTGCAGGTCTGGTCAAATACAATACAAACCCACGTTCGATTAGATTAATAGACCCTTAAGATACTGATTTAGAGCGTAGAACTATTTCTCGTGTCTAAAAAATTAGTAGCGCGGTCATTTGTTATGTT
This sequence comes from Topomyia yanbarensis, assembly GCF_030247195.1. Lineage (NCBI taxonomy): Eukaryota > Metazoa > Arthropoda > Insecta > Diptera > Culicidae > Topomyia > Topomyia yanbarensis. The sequence goes on along the minus strand of NW_026683342.1, from coordinate 75,540 downwards.
CTTTTGTTAAAAGTATTATGCGCTATTTTTCATAACAATCGGTTAATAAATGGCAGTATTATTAATTTTTTCTGTAAATTAGAAACTTGCTCGCATGCACTTTTAAGGGGACGGTTTCATACAAAATTTCAAAAAATCGAATGGATGATAAAAAAATTGGACTCTTGAAACTTCATTATAAAAGAGGCGGCAAATTTAATTTTTGGGCCCTAGCGGCAAATCATCTCGCGCCGCCACTGCCCCCCCCCCCCCCCCCCTATTCGACCAGAAACTATTTTGGTAAAAAGTTACAAGGTGATCAATTTGTTTTGTTCCTTGTAACACTTTTTTTTTAACCAAGTAAAAGACAATTAAATTTGGTAACAAACGTAATATCGAATTTTTGTTAGTAACATGCAAATTATAGTTCTACTAGTGTTGTGGACACGGCAATACCGGTAACGAAAATTCGGGAATCCCGACGGGCTCGTTGTTGTCCTGTTTCGTGCACGTCGCGTTTTTATAGAATATTACTAACGTAGAGTTAAAAATTGACGAAAATCAAAATGCCATTGCCTCCAGAAACTGATGCCGGAAAAAGAAGTGTAACCGAAATAGCGGGCATTCCACAGGGTTCAATACTCGGCCCAACTCTTTGCTATGTACGACGGAGTGCTGATGCTGAGCCTCCCCACGGTCGTAGAAATTGTCGGTTTTGCGGACGACGTGGTGCTCCAAGTGATCGGCGAACCACTAGAGGCAGTAGAAGTACTCGCAACGGTGGCGATAGATGTTGTGGAAGATTGGGTGCGCGAGACGAAGCTGACGTTTGCTTACCTACTAGGGTTGGTAGGGTTCCGATCCATTTTGACGAGAAACGGTACTGCGGTACTGAAGCCAGTACTCAACAGTAAATTGAAGCGTGAATGTAAATCCGTGTACGTTGGTCGCATTTCCTCTCGGCATTGTCGCTTTACTGTAAATTGGTTTTCGACTTTTACGCAGACCAAGGCTCCTAATTTCATGGAAACTCTTGGGCTTTGCTGACTTTTCCGATCACCAAAAATTACGAATCGCTCCATTCGAAGCAGTTCGCCAACTCTAAAATTGTAAGCTACTAAAATAATGTTCGTTCTTTTGCAAATAAAGATTTACGCGCAAACGCAAACGCGCGAACCAATCAGAATATCGCTAGCTGTGAATGCTTTGAAATTTAGTGAAAGATAGTTCAAATTTCATTTCGACCAAATAGTGGAATTTAAACATATCGTTCAGTACAACGGGAGTTAGTAATATCTTCTAGAATTATTATGCCTCAATTCCCCACAAAGGCATAAGCTGAGCGATTTATCTAGAAGATAATTAAATATAATTAAAAGCCACCTTGCAGACCGATATTTGGAGACAGGTCCCGCTATAGAGTCTACATATTTTTCATAAAAAAATTTGTATGGTATAGAAAATACCGGTACAGTACCGGTATTACGGTACCAATAATGGGTCGGTATTCCCGAGATTTTCGGTACCGGTATTACCGGTACCACAACCCTGCTCATAACAAAACCGGAATGATGTTGATAAGCACCCGCAAGGAAGTGCAGCAGGGTTCGGTCGGAGAGTGTACCATAAACTCAACGCGAAAAGTTAGACAACTGAGAGTAATGATAGACGACCGGCTAAGCTTCAATAGCCGCATCGACCACGCATGCAGAAGGGCCGTAAAAGTGATCTCGGTACTATCTCGGATCATGCTCAACAATTGGGCGGTCTGCAGCAGTTAAAAGCGAATACTGGCACTATAAACCTTCTATTCGAAGAAGATAGCGAGTGTTATAGGGATCAAGGCACGAGAGGAGTCCGTAAACAATCTCGAGCTGGTATCTTAAGCAAATAGCAACTTCAGTGGGATATCGCAGTAAATGGTAGGAAAAATTTGTTCTGATTTTTGTATGGATAAAGTAAAAAAACATGATAAAGTAAGCTTACCCTATTCATAGGGTTATAGATTGCCACGCACCAAACCTTCTTAGCTTTATTGTGCACAGTTTAGACAGTTAAAAAGTGCCTGTTCGTGCATTTTGGTTTGCACCTTTCTTTCTTATACGTAGTTGAAGTTGGTGTAAAAAATGTAAAAATCCTCAAAAACTTTGAAACAAATAAGTATTTTTACACACAGTCTTCGACAAAATTATGTAGTTTTGATACCTACACATTTGTCTTGAACATAGTTTACACGAAAAGTGGTTGCCATAGAAAACGCCTTATAAAACGATAACCTTTAATCCTACAAGCTCCCGTTCTTCAACAAAATTCTTCACTATGAGCATTTCTAAAACTTTGTCGAAGATACCAACTTTCTACCTCGTCAGAATAAAAAGTTAATTTTTTTAGTTCGATCATAGTAAACCATGCCTAATTTCAATTGTTGTCAGATTGTGGGGAATATTCTTACGAACAATTCCTCCAAAGACACCCTGGGGATATATTCGATGGTTTGGCCACTAGTGAATTAAGTTCACGTTTTTGGCATTTCCGACCACTGTGCATTGTCGAAGAGGTCGTTAACATGAACAATATTATCCAAAGAATGTGCGCGTACAAAGAAAAATGGAAACGGTGAACAGAACTGTCGTGTCAGCATTGCAACGAAGCTGTCGAGAGGAGCAACGACCATCAACGTAGCAGTACATAGTTTCGGGTCATCGAGGCACCGATGAACCTAAAGTTACACTTCACAGGAATCGCCGGACCGACCTTGACACTGGACAAGTCAGTCTGCTGAAGAGAGAGAGAAGGTAGACCAGCGGGCGCGACCAGAGTAGGCTAGATCCACCGCCGGGGACTAGACTGAGCGCACGCATCGTCGATTATAGATCGTCGGGGCACAAGAGAACTGGAAGTCATCCTCCCCCGGAATTGCAGGACTGACCTTGGCACCCAACCGACTTGCATCGAGATAACGGTTTCAAACGGACTATCGACATCGGAAAATTTCTTCGTCAGAGTAGGCTAGGCCCATTGCCGGGTTTAGCTCGAGTAGATCGTAAAGTAGCACCGGCAAAAGGTCGTCGGTGCGCATGTGAACTGGAAATCCACCCTACACCCAGAATCGCAATCCTCCACCCAGAAACGCCGGACAGACATCGGCATTCTGTCGGACTGCCTCGAAGCAAGGGTAACGCGTCCGTCAACGGTTGCGGGAGTTATTCTTTCATCGGAAAACTCTCCGTCGAGGCTAGCTCCACCACCGAACACGACAAAACACCAGTATAGGGTCGTCGGGGTACCAGTGAACCGGAAGCCACGCTCCAACCAGAATCTCAGGATCGACCATGGTCAACGCAGAGAAGATATATGGCAGTTATGAGACCAGCGAATTAGTACGACCAACTAGACCTGGAATCCATTGAAATGCATGAGCACAGCCTCCCCCCGAAGTAGTCCTTTCAAATGGAATCTGGAGGATCAGGCAAATGTCAGACTGCTTGGTGGAGGTTTGAGGAGTAGCGTTCAGAGTTATCTTTTCCGTTCAGAGTTTCTCACTCTGGCACACAATGGACGAAATCGGTAGTATGGACTAACTATTGAACCTGTGCTGGGTCGGAGTAAGAGCTTTACCACGAAGTAAGAAAAACCCACGCACACACAACTGGACCCCATTGTCGAGCATTGAAGCAAGTCCTTGCTGTTATGACAGCTGGCTAGATTTGGCCATTAAGTAATTGGGCCATAATCATCACTGCTGATGCTGATTTTCTTGCAACAGAAACAGTTCCCGTGTAAAACCATTTGTTTCGAGAACAAATTTTTATCTACTAGAAACCGTGAGCGGCCTTGTAAAATTCGAGCCCTGGATTTATTTGAAATGGGTTTTCACATAAATTTCATCGTCGATCAAGACACATCCATCAAATTTCGTCAGCACCTGGCCGTACAGTTAACGGGTCCGGGTTCTGGCCAGTTCCTGTTGTTTGGGGATACTGTTAGGTCGTTTATTTGCTCGGTGACATTTGCAGCCTCCTCGAAGATGGATTCGCCATAATGGTATAGATTTTTAACGAATAAACCAAAAATAAATTGTCCTAAGTGACTTCCTTGTGTGAAACCTATAGATATTTCAACTGAGATTGACCGAGTTACTCTAATCCTTCAAAGGCTGCATTAAGATATTGGATTTTAATCAATTATGGTCAACGAGTGAGAAACGACGCTTCTAAACAGACTGACCTTTATTGACTGTGGTTGAATCGACACTTGTACTTGGACTTGTGCTAATTGGTCTCTGATTTCGTTTTCTGCGGTTTTTGTGAAATTACTAGTTCCAATATGAATGCTGGGACGATGTTGGTCAGAAAAATTGCCCCATGACATCAAACAGAATTTCTATTAGTGCAATCAGCAAAGGTAAATTGAAAATTCATTGAAATATTGAAATTTCTTATTGATAACAAAGCAAGTATTCAATTTTATGTTTTGCCGAGGAAAAATAAATAAACAAAAGGGAACGGCAATAGCGTAGTTGGTATAACGATTGCTTTGTACGCAGCTCGCCTGGGTTCGAGTTCCAACCCCGCACAAAAATAAACAAATCAAGCGCAACAAAATTTAAATTTGGAGCTGATATTAAAATATTATTTCGTTTTTCTTACATGCTTTCTGAGTTTGTATTGATAACAGACCTGCTATAGTAAAATCCTTCATATCACCCATTGTATCCTGATCGATTGCATAAAATTTGGCTTGACAATCAGGAAAACAAAAACATTCACCAAGTGTTGTTTATGTTAACAAAATCAATAGATTGATTCCCTGACGATTAGTAGAGAAGAAAGAATTCAAGGATTCAAGGATGATGTGATTCATCAAACCATTCGCATATTTCTAAACACGAACCGTATTAAGAAATAAGTTTCCAAAATTCGACACTTTTTTATCAGAAAGGTGTGCCCCCCCCCCTTTTGCCAGCCGTCTGGAGCCGCCTATGTTCTTGACCAGTTCATCCCTGTAAAAGCCGACCCTAAGAGTGAGAGCGCTACGCACGACCGAGCTAGCCGCATGAGGACGCTCCTGCTTAAGTTTCATAAAAAAATAGATTTATGGATTAGGTTGTTGACTTTCAGAGTGGTTACAAAAAAGTTTCTATAGGTTTATTTACGAAATTTACGTGCGATCAGATTCTTTTACTCCTAACTTCGATTCAAATTAGTGCTACATCGTTCATGTAAGACTAACGGGTGTTCAATATAAAATGAGAATGATTTCAATAACTTTTTGTAATGGCGTTGAAACAGCAAGCACTCCGCGATCGCGTTGTACGGTTTTACGAAACGCATGGTAATCATGGGAAGAAGTTCCCTGGGCGTGGAGCGAAAGGCCGTTCGGAAGAAGAAGAAGAAGGAAGCGTTGGAAAAGCTGTTCGACAACAAGGACGGAACGAGTTTGCGTAACACCAGCCGAAAATTTTACTTCATTCACCGAACCCTCAAGATGGAGGACATCATTACTTTCCACTCTCGAAGACCCCCATTCCAGGAAATGACAGTTACGAATTCAAGCGACAAGTCGGCCACTCCTTGAAGTATAATGTAAGAAAATTCGTCGTTCTTACCAGTTTAATGGGAAGCAGAACTCCGATTAGCTTAAAATTCAAGACCAGTCAATAATATGTAGCTTTTATTTGAGCATAATTTTGTGAACATCGGGTCATACCTTTCTGAAAATAAGACGTCGATACAATTCAGAAATCTTAACACTTTCCATTAGCTTCCGGCTCCACCGAAGGTGTCCAGAGTAGTTAATGTTAGTTTAATGGGACTTCAATGAGCTGAAGCTACAAATCCAAGCTAGTTAGAACACATTGCATCTTTTAGATAACATTCTGATACAGATTTATATGTGGGTTTCATTCTTAACCACACTCTTCAACCCGTAACTGTGGGACCAGAATTCGGAATAAATCGAAATTCAATAGGCTGCTATAGCAACGTTGTAGCTTTCATTTAAGGCTAAACCTTTGAATATTGATACGGTCATCTCCGAGCCACAGAGGAGAAATTGTTGGTCAAATACACGTACACGAAGAAGAGGATATAAAGTTAAAAGAGGTTTAGGTTTAGTAGATAGGCTTGCTCGAGAAAAAGCTGCAGTACCAATCCGACAGTGTTACTGCCAAGCCGACTTGCACGAACAGATCAGGAATCTAGGGATTAGCATCAACTTCGCCGTAGCTGCAGCCGCATGCGGACAGCAGTCGTTGCTGGAGAGAACCACCGAAAATAGAATGAAGATCACGAAGTTAACGAATGTAGAAGGCTATAAGACGCCGGTATTCCCGTTATGCGAAAAGAGTAAGGGAAACACCAGGATAGGAGGAGGAATCGAAGAAACCTAAGAAGATCGGCGTAAGAGAAGTGAAATAGTCCATAATTGGAAAAGGAATGGCGAACCGTATATACCGTATAAGAGAAGAGAAAAAAACAGAAAGAAACAAATGAAAAGAAAAAAAATAAGAAAGAGGACCTTAAACCATACCAGGTATAAGAGAGACGCTCTATTCGTCAAAGCAAATGACAGCGTAACGTAGCCTCAAAAAAAGATGGGTGGGTAATGTCTGCGACATAACCGGAGAGATGTAGAATACATAAGGAACACGTTCTTCAAATATGTTGATATTCATTGGAATTTTCGGACAAAAGGTGATTTGGGCGAGGAATATTTCAAATTATTCTTTACAAAAATGATGGTGGTCCTGACAAGGACCGTTTTTGTTGGCGTTGTTGGCGTTGTTGGCCTTGGTGGGGAGATGCGCTGGCTTCGATTTTCGTTGGATGCTTCTGACTTCTTACTATTTCCGGGCTTAGCTGTTGTCCAGGAGGTGATTCTGACATGATTGGTGTAGGTGTAGGTCGTCAACCGGTTATAATTTTTCAAGCGTTGTTTACATTTGAAATTAAACCACTGGATCAATTAAAAAAAGTATTGGTCTGTGATATGAAAAGTACGAAATATATCTTCGGGTTTCTGCATTGACGTTTTTGACAAATACAAGATCAATGCATGTGCCTGCAAGTGTAGTTGCTTGTGATGGATCAGAGATCAAACGAAGCTTGAAACATTCATTCATAAAATAAACAAATTTCAAATTCTCTTGTTTTGAAACATCTATGTTGAAGTCGCCTGAAACGACCATTGGAACATTCTGATTTCTAGACTAAATATTCTACATTAAAAGAAGGGTGGGTAATGTCTGCGACATAACTGGAGTGTCGTAACTACACTTGTGACGTTAATCCAAATCTAATGATATGCAACGAAATTACGTTTGCATGTGAAATTTTCAAATGATTCGTTATAATTATGGTTAAAAATTCTAATTGGGAATTCTTTTCCATCACCAACTATTTTTCTTTTTTTCGAATCTACAGCATTCTTTGAAAATATTGTTGAAATGTTATTGATGAAAAACTGAAAATGCGTTTGGCAACACTGCTCACTAAATGGATGGTGGGAAGACGCACATTCGTTTTGATTATGCTAGTATTAGTAGCAGGAAAGAATGAAAAGGAACATAGCCCGAAAACGAGCAAGCGAGAGAGCGATAGTAATTCGTATTCGCTCTACTAAACTAAAAAAAGATGGGTGGGTAATGTCTGTGACATAACCGGAGCATCGTGACTTCACTTCGAGACGTTAATTTAAATCTAATGATTTATGCAGTTAATCAAAGGAGGCTGCCAAAAAGTTCGAATAAAAGCACGCGACTAGTGTACTTTGCACGTTCTATATTTTATCAACACTAGAGAGAATCGAAAAAATAATTCAAAGTGTAATAGCAACATGCAATTGTGGCAACACTGGCCATGGGATGGTGGGGAACACGCACATTCGTTTAATTTATGATGTATTAGCAGCAGAAAGGAATGGAAAAGCAGTGCGCGAAAACGAGCGAGGATAATTTAAATTCTCTTTCTATCCACATATCGTATTTCTAACCTACTTGCTGAAAATTGTTAAACACCTCAAATGGATATTTCAGTTTAACTCTTATTAGAACACAATTAATTGGTCCTGAAAAGAACCGTTTATTGTTTTATTGCGGGAGCATAATTCAGACGCACTCCCCGCGACACGGTGAGCCAGTTTAATATATTTGGCCTGAAAGTTATGCGTTTGGTGCAGTATTTTGCATTCTCGAACAAACCAGGCGCACTATTTTGCATTCTCGAACCAGTAGGCATCGTTGGCTTCTCGGGGCATCATTACGACTGAGGTTTGTAAGCGTAGCTCGACTTTGCAGTCCTGTACAATCTCACGAACCAGACGCTGGAACGATAGCCTACAGATTAGTTGCCCTTTAGTTGGGGCGAAATTCTTGCAGGGCGACAGTTCCGATGAGTCACCAGTAGCTGGGGCACTGTTTCCGTCCATCGCCATTGCCAACTGCTTTCCTTCGGTGGACTGGCTGCTTGCTAGTGCTTGAACGAATACGAATGATGAGAAAAACCGACTGACCAATATTCATATATAAACACACGAGAAAGCACTACTATCGCTCTCTCGCTCGTTTTCGTTCCATTCCTGCGCCTTTCCTTTCCGTTCGGCTACCAATACTAGCATAACCAAAACGAATATTCTGTCTTTCCATCGCCTTCAATGTAGTGGCCAGTGCTAGCAAACTTGCATGTTCAGTTTTTCAATAACAACATTCAAACAATATTTTCAAAGAATGTTACAGATTTGAAAAGAAGGAAGGAAAATATTTTCACAAATTTAAATTCTTTTGTGTTATTTGTTAGCGCTGATAAAGGCTATTTAGTTTGCTATTAGCAAGGAGCTGCACAAACAAATCGATTTATGCAGTTAATCAACGGAGGCTGCCAAAAAGTTCGAATAAAAGCATGCGACTAGTGTACTTTGCACGTTCTATATTTTATCAATACTAGAGAGGATCGATAAAATAATTCAAAGTGTAATAGCAACATGCAATTGTGGCAACACTGGCCATGAGATGGTGGGGGAACATGCACATTCGTTTAAGTTATGATGGTATTAGCAGCAGAAAGGAATGGAAAAGCAGTGCACGAAAACGAGCGAGAGAGGATAATTTAAATTCTCTTTCTTTCGTTCCACACATCGTATTTCTTATATAGACGCTGGAACGATAGCCTACAGATTAGTTGCCCTTTAGTTGGGGCGAAATTCTTGCAGGGCGACAGTTCCGATGAGTCACCAGTAGCTGGGGCACTTTTTCGGACCGTCGTCATTGCCAACTGCTTTACTTCGGTGGACTGGCTGCTTGCTAGTACTTGAACGAATACGAATGAGAAAAACCGACCGACAGATATTTATATAATCGCGCTAATATGCACTACTATCGCTTTCTCGCTCGTTCTCGTGCCGTGCGTGAGCCTTTCCTTTCCGTCCGGCTTCTAATGGCCTAACCAAAGGAGTATGCCGTCTTTCCCCCACTAACTGCTCTCGTCAAGCAACCAAATACGAATAATCATAAAACAAACATGTAGTGGACCTATATATAAACTTTTCATTATTTTATTGTTCGGTTGGTCCACCATTTTGACGGCTCTGTGCGGGATGGGCTGAAAATTTTCACTTTTCCGAGTCGTTTTCGAAAGATTTTTCAAAACACAATTTTTTGTTATTAGTGCATGTTATACATACTTAAAATTTTAATACAGCATAGAGGAACATATTTTCAACAAATTGGCCTAAAAATCAAATCATTCTGTTAAGTATGATAAAAGTTATTAACGTTCAAAATCTGACGCGGTGCCGCAGCCGATATTTTGAAACGGGACCCCTATATTGAAAGCTTAAATGTATTCTACATTAAAAAATGAATGTACTTTTCAAGTGATCCAGAAAAGGTTGCAGGTCTGGTCAAATACAATACAAACCCACGTTCGATTAGATTAATAGACCCTTAAGATACTGATTTAGAGCGTAGAACTATTTCTCGTGTCTAAAAAATTAGTAGCGCGGTCATTTGTTATGTTCTTTTGTTAAAAGTATTATGCGCTATTTTTCATAACAATCGGTTAATAAATGGCAGTATTATTATTTTTTTCTGTAAATTAGAAACTTGCTCGCATGCACTTTTAAGGGGACGGTTTCATACAAAATTTAAAAAAATCGAATGGATGATAAAAAAATTGGACTCTTGAAACTTCATTATAAAAGAGGCGGCAAATTTAATTTTTGGGCCCTAGCGGCAAATCATCTCGCGCCGCCACTGCCCCCCCCCCCCCCTATTCGACCAGAAACTATTTTGGTAAAAAGTTACAAGGTGATCAATTTGTTTTGTTCCTTGTAACACTTTTTTTTTAACCAAGTAAAAGACAATTAAATTTGGTAACAAACGTAATATCGAATTTTTGTTAGTAACATGCAAATTATAGTTCTACTAGTGTTGTGGACACGGCAATACCGGTAACGAAAATTCGGGAATCCCGACGGGCTCGTTGTTGTCCTGTTTCGTGCACGTCGCGTTTTTATAGAATATTACTAACGTAGAGTTAAAAATTGACGAAAATCAAAATGCCATTGCCTCCAGAAACTGATGCCGGAAAAAGAAGTGTAACCGAAATAGCGGGCATTCCACAGGGTTCAATACTCGGCCCAACTCTTTGCTATGTACGACGGAGTGCTGATGCTGAGCCTCCCCACGGTCGTAGAAATTGTCGGTTTTGCGGACGACGTGGTGCTCCAAGTGATCGGCGAACCACTAGAGGCAGTAGAAGTACTCGCAACGGTGGCGATAGATGTTGTGGAAGATTGGGTGCGCGAGACGAAGCTGACGTTTGCTTACCTACTAGGGTTGGTAGGGTTCCGATCCATTTTGACGAGAAACGGTACTGCGGTACTGAAGCCAGTACTCAACAGTAAATTGAAGCGTGAATGTAAATCCGTGTACGTTGGTCGCATTTCCTCTCGGCATTGTCGCTTTACTGTAAATTGGTTTTCGACTTTTACGCAGACCAAGGCTCCTAATTTCATGGAAACTCTTGGGCTTTGCTGACTTTTCCGATCACCAAAAATTACGAATCGCTCCATTCGAAGCAGTTCGCCAACTCTAAAATTGTAAGCTACTAAAATAATGTTCGTTCTTTTGCAAATAAAGATTTACGCGCAAACGCAAACGCGCGAACCAATCAGAATATCGCTAGCTGTGAATGCTTTGAAATTTAGTGAAAGATAGTTCAAATTTCATTTCGACCAAATAGTGGAATTTAAACATATCGTTCAGTACAACGGGAGTTAGTAATATCTTCTAGAATTATTATGCCTCAATTCCCCACAAAGGCATAAGCTGAGCGATTTATCTAGAAGATAATTAAATATAATTAAAAGCCACCTTGCAGACCGATATTTGGAGACAGGTCCCGCTATAGAGTCTACATATTTTTCATAAAAAAATTTGTATGGTATAGAAAATACCGGTACAGTACCGGTATTACGGTACCAATAATGGGTCGGTATTCCCGAGATTTTCGGTACCGGTATTACCGGTACCACAACCCTGCTCATAACAAAACCGGAATGATGTTGATAAGCACCCGCAAGGAAGTGCAGCAGGGTTCGGTCGGAGAGTGTACCATAAACTCAACGCGAAAAGTTAGACAACTGAGAGTAATGATAGACGACCGGCTAAGCTTCAATAGCCGCATCGACCACGCATGCAGAAGGGCCGTAAAAGTGATCTCGGTACTATCTCGGATCATGCCCAACAATTGGGCGGTCTGCAGCAGTTTTTATATCTATATATTTGTCTAGAACATAGTTTGCATGAAAAGTCACAATGAAAAAAGTTATATTAAAAAAATTAGATTGCCATAGAAAACGCCTTATAAATCGATAACCTTAAATCTTCAACAAAATTCTTCAAAATGAGCATTTCTAAAACTTTGTCCAAGACACCAACTTTCTACCTCGTCAGAATAAAAAGTTAATTTTTTTAGTTCGATCATAGTAAGCCATGCCTAATTTCAATTGTTGTCAGATTGTGGGGAATATTCTTCCGAACAATTCCTCCAAAGACACCCTGGGGATATATTCGATGATTTGGCCTCTAGTGAATTAAGTTCACGTTTTTGGCATTTCCGACCACTGTGCATTGTCGGAGAGGTCGTTAACATGAACAATATTATCCAAAAAATGTGCGCGAACAAAGAAAAATGGAAACGGTGAACAGAACTGTCGTGTCAGCATTGCAACGAAGCTGTCGAAAGGAGCAACGACCATCAACGTAGCAGTACATAGTTTTGGGTCATCGAGGCACCGATGAACCTAAAGTTACACTTCACAGGAATCGCCGAACCGACCTTGACACTGGATAAGTCAGTCTGCTGAAGAGAGAGAAGGTAGACCAGCGGGCGCGACCAGAAGAGGGTAGATCCACCGCCGGGGACTAGACTGAGCGCACGCATCGTCGATTATAGATCGTCGGGGCACAAGAGAACCGGAAGTCATCCTCCCCCGGAATTGAAGGACTGACCTTGGCACCCAACCGACTTTCATTGAGATAACGGTTTCAAACGGACTAGCGACGTCGGAAAATTTCTACGTCGGAGTAGGCTAGGCCCATCGCCGGGTTTAGCTCGAGTAGATCGTAAAGTAGCACCGGCAAAAGGTGGTCGGTGCGCATGTGAACTGGAAATACACCCAGAATCGCAAGACCGACCTTGGCATATGCCCGAGTAACACCGGTTTCGGAAGATCTTCCGCTGCCGGGGAACTCTTCGTCGGAGTAGGAAAGATCCACCTTCGGAGACTATTCCGAGTAATCCGTGGCGAATCACCGGCTTGAATCGTCGAGGCACCAATCTCGGTCAATCTCTGGAGCTGGACGCAATCCTCCACCCAGAAACGCCGGACAGGCATTCTGTCGGACTGCCTCGAAGCAAGAATAACGCGTCCGTCAACGGTTGCGGGAGTTATTCTTTCATCGGGAAACTCTCCGTCGAGGCTAGCTCCACCACCGAACACGCACACACAACTGGACCACATTGTCGAGCATTGAAGCAAGTCCTTGCTGTTATGACAGCTGGCTAGATTTGGCCATTAAGTAATTGGGCCATAATCATCACTGCTGATGCTGATTTTCTTGCAACAGAAACAGTTCCCGTGTAAAACCATTTGTTTCGAGAACAAATTTTTATCTACTAGAAACCGTGAGCGGCCTTGTAAAATTCGAGCCCTGGATTTATTTGAAATGGGTTTTCACATAAATTTCATCGTCGATCAAGACACATCCATCCAATTTCGTCAGCACCTGGCTGTACAGTTAACGGGTCCGGGTTCTGGCCAGTTCCTGTTGTTTGGGGATACTGTTAGGTCGTTTATTTGCTCAGTGACATTTGCAGCCTCCTCGAAGATGGATTTGCCATAATGGTATAGATTTTTAACGAATAAACCAAAAATAAATTGTCCTAAGTGACTTCCTTGTGTGAAACCTATAGGTATTTCAACTGAGATTGACCGAGTTACTCTAATCCTTCAAAGGCTGCATTAAGATATTGGATTTTAATCAATTATGGTCAACGAGTGAGAAACGACGCTTCTAAACCTTTATTGACTGTGGTTGAATCGACATTTGTACTTGGACTTGTGCTAGTTGGTCTCTGATTTCGTTTTCTGCGGTATTTGTGAAATTACTAGTTCCAATATGAATGCTGGGACGATGTTGGTCAGAAAAATTGCCCCATGACATCAAACAGAATTTCCATTAGTGCAATCAGTTAAGGTAAATTGAAAATTCATTGAAATGTTGAAATTTCTTATTGATAACAAAGCAAGTATTCAATTTTATGTTTTGCCGAGGAAAAATAAATAAATAAAAGGGAACGGAAATAGTGTAGTTGGTAAAACGATTGCTTTGTACGCAGCTTGCCTGGGTTCGAGTCCCAACCCCGCACATAGGGTTGAAGAGTTTTTTCTAACCCGACAAGAGGCGAATTGCCCTAAAGTTAAAACCTCGAAAATAAAAAAAAAATAAACAAATCAAGCGCAACAAAATTTAAATTTGGAGCTGGTATTAAAATATTATTTCGTTTTTCTTAAATGCTTTCTGAGTTTGTATTGCTAACAGACCTGCTATAGTAAAATCCTTCATATCACCCATTGTATCCTGATCGATTGCATAATATTTGGCTTGACAATCAGGAAAACAAAAACATTCACCAAGTGTTGTTTATGTTAACAAAATCAATAGATGGATTCCCTGACGATTAGTAGAGAAGAATTCAAAGATTCAAGGATGATGTGATTCATCAAACTATTCGCATATTTCTAAATACGAACCGTGTTAAGAAATAAGTTTCAAAAATTCGACACTTTTTTATCAGAAAGGTGTGCCCCCCCCCCCCCCCACTTTGCCAGCCGTCTGGAGCCGCCTATGTTCTTGACCAGTTCATCCCTGTAAAAGCCGACCCTAAGAGCAAGAGCGCTACTCACGACCGAGCTAGCCGCATGATGACGCTCCTGCTTAAGTTTCATAAAAAAAAATAGATTTATGGATTAGGTTGTTGACTTTCAGAGTGGTTACAAAAAAGTTTCTATAGGTTTATTTACGAAATTTACGTGCGATCGGATTCTTTTACTCCTAACTTCGATTCAAATTAGTGCTACATCGTTCATGTAAGACTAACGGGTGGTCAATATAAAATGAGAATGATTTCAATAACTTTTTGTAATGGCGTTGAAACAGCGAGCACTCCGCGATCGCGTTGTACGGTTTTACGAAACGCATGGTAATCATGGGAAAAAGTTCCCTGGGCGTGGAGCGAAAGGCCGTTCGGAAGAAGAAGAAGAAGAAGGAAGCGTTGGAAAAGCTGTTCGACAACAAGGACGGAACGTGTTTGCGTGACACCAGCCGAAAATATTACTTCATTCACCGAACCTTCAAGATGGAGGACATCATTACTTTCCGCTCTCGAAGACCCCCATTCCAGGAAATGACAGTTACTATTCCAGCGACAAGTCGGCCACTCCTTGAAGTATAATATAAGAAAATTCGTCGTTCTTACCAGTTTAATGGGAAGCAGAACTCCGATTAGCTTAAAATTCAAGACCAGTCAATAATATGTAGCTTTTATTTGAGCATAATTTTGTGAACATCGGGTCATACCTTTCTGAAAATAAGACGTCGATACAATTCAGAAATCTTAACACTTTCCATTAGCTTCCGGCTCCACCGAAGGTGTCCAGAGTAGTTAATGTTAGTTTAATGGGACTTCAATGAGCTGAAGCTACAAATCCAAGCTAGTTAGAACACATTGCATCTTTTAGATAACATTCTGATACAGATTTATATGTGGGTTTCATTCTTAACCACACTCTTCAACCCGTAACTGTGGGACCAGAATTCGGAATAAATCGAAATTCAATAGGATGCTATAACAACGTTGTAGCTTTCATTTAAGGCTAAACCTTTGAATATTGATACGGTCATCTCCGAGCCACAGAGGAGAAATTGTTGGTCACATACATACACGTACACGAAGAAGAGGATATGAAGATAAAAGAGGTTTAGGTTTAGTCGATAGGCTTGCTCGAGAAAGAGCTGCAGTAAGAATCCGACAGTATTACTGCCAAGCCGACTTGCACGAACAGATCAGCGATCTAGGGATTAGCATCAACTTCGCCGTAGCTGCAGCCGCATGCGAACAACAGCCGTTACTGGAGAGAGCCACCGAAAATAGAATGAAGATCACGAAGTTAACGAATGTAGAAGGCTATAAGACGCCGGTATTCCCGTTATGCGAAAAGAGTAAGGGACCAGGAAAGTATAAGAAATCGAAGACACCCAAGAAGATCGGCGTAAGACAGTGAAACAGTTCATAAATGGAAAAGGAATGGCGAACCGTATATACCGTATAAGCGAAGAGAAAAAACGGGAAGAAACAAATGAAAAGATAAACATATGAAAGAAGACCTTAAACCATACCTGGTATAAGAGAGACGCTCTATTCGTCAAAGCAAATGACAGCGTGACGTATCCTCAAAAGGATGAAAGAGTATCCCAACCTGAAGGAGCTGGGGGAGTACGTTATAAGAACCGGACGCACCCAGAAAGGCGAGATGTTATTCGAGCTGCAGAAGGGTCTATTGATCGAGAGCTCGACCTATCGGGAACTGACAGAAGCGTTGGGTGGATAAGCGAACGTGAGAGTGGTGGTGAATTGCAGGAATCTGAACGAGATCACAACGGAAGACGAAATGAGGAGCACACCCTTAGAATATATTGGCTCAAATGGCACGTTCCCCGTACATAGTCGGGGATTTGTGCCTGGAGAAAGAGCAGATGTCAATCAGGTTGAGGAAGGCGTATTTTATCATAGCCGTAATGTGCGGTTTCCCTGTCTAAGAGGTGATAGACACGAAGTCTGGGATAACGCTTACCGTGTCGGGATGACCAAGATCAAGAGTCCAACGATATCGGCTGAAATGTGCACTGACAAACTGATAATTATTCGAGGCCTTTCCCCGAAGCACGACTCAACCGTATGGCCGCCTACACCGTACTTCGATGCAGACGGTGGAAATACTGGTGACAATCGAGTCTCCAACGACAAGCTCCTTATAGTGTCTAAAGGGCTGAGAACGAAAAAACTTCCCGGAGCGGATGGTATCCCCATCCGGTGGTACTGAAGATCGCGATCCTGGCGTTTCCAGACATGTTCAGGATAGCTCTACAGAAATGCCTGGACAAAAGCTACTTCGCGGATAGATGGAAGATCCGTAAGTTGCTGTTTCTACCAAAACCAGGGAAGCCACGAGGAGATCCAGCATCGTATCGGACTGCTGGAAACTCATACTCAACAGGCTGACGAGCGCTGAAAGTAAGAACGGGCTATCGCAGAGGCAATTCGCATTCTGGATAGGGATAGAGGTCGATTAAAGTCACGACGGGAATACCTCAGAGCATCATACTCGACTCAAAGCTCTGGAATGTAATGTACAACGGAGTGTGTTAATACTGCAACTGCCCAGGGGAGTTGAGATCGTCGGTTCTGCAGATGACGTTCTCCTGACGATAACCGGCGAGACCCTCGAAGAAGTGAAGATGTTGATGGCATAGATAATGAGCGTAGTAGTAACCTGGATGGCTGACGTCAAATTTCAGCTGGCTCACCACAAGATGGAGGTAGCGCGTCACGGTCAGCGTCAGGAGACACTCAATCCCATAGATGCGTGCACTGAAACACTGCCAATATAACTAGCGCATTGGCAAGAATCATGCCGAATATTAGAGGAGCAAGATGCAACACGAGACGTCTCCTGGTGAGTGTCTCAATCCTCAATACTGAGGTATGGCGGACTGGCCTGGGCTGCTGCAAAGAACTTATAGCGGAACCGGACGAAGTTGATCTCGATAAAGATGGATGCTCAAGGAAGCGGGTATCGGCGTCGAGAAAAATTCCTCCGTCGGGGAACTATCGGTCGCAGTAGGGTGTGTTCACCGTCGGGGACTATCCAAGTTGATCGTGATAAGGGCAGGAGCTGAATGCTTCACGGAATCGGCACCCGATGGCTCACGGAGACGAAAGCTAACCCGGGGACGGAATAGATGGAGACAAGAAGCAAGAGAAGAGTCAAGAGTTAAATCAAAACTCAAAGGTCGAGCCATTTCACGAACCCAGTGAGGCTCCGAGATAGAGCAGAACAAAGAAGTGCAACGAAATCACAACAAGCCTCCCCACAAAGTAATACCTTGACTTGGTTCAGTGGGGAAGAAAGGCGTAAAAAGAGTAAGGAGTGGGTCCCACACAGTGCCAATACACTACAGGCCAGGCTTTTGAAGCTTTTGAAACCTTACTATAAAAAATTAAAAAAACACATATCTAGATATTGGAAAACTAGATATTATATTTTCTAGATATTTGCAATCATTAACAGATAAATCGAATTAATAAACAATTGGAATCCAAAATATATTAAAGGATTGAAACAAACCAAACCGCGAAATATTTCAATACATTTCATCAATCCCCAGGTTACGGTTTTTGACAGAACATATGTTATTCTATCTCGGACATTGAGTTCAAATTTAATTGCCAGGGTTATCACACAAACAAACGCAATAATCGTCTTCAAACGCGCGTAATCCATAATAAGATTTTCAGTTCAAACAGATCATTCCATCCAGACAGTCTATTCTCCTCCATCGCCATGTTTCTTAAACACTCTCGGCTCGTTTTAACATTGATCGTTGCCCTACTCGTGCACGATAGTTACAGCACGGCCAATTGTACCGGCAACAAATTCGACAAAAAGTGCATCGATCCCACCCTGGTGGCCACCTATGAGGAGATCATTGCTTTACCAGAACATCCCGAGAAACTACTGATTGATGTCCGGCCAGCAGATGAAATCGCAGCAAGCGGAGTAATTCCAACCAGTATTAATATTCCAAGTAAGTTGAAAAATGAAATTTTTAAACTTCTTGTGAACTCATTATTGTCACTGTTAGTAAAAACTGTAACTGATGAATTGAAATTGACCCCGGAGGCATTTCACGCTAAATACGGCCGAAAGAAGCCGGAAGCGAATGATCCTATTATTTTCACCTGTCGCATAGGAATTCGGGCTGGAGTGGCAGCCAATGAAGCGGATCAGCTGGGATTCAAAAAGTAAGAGTTATTACGTTTTGTTTAACCAAGTGTTTATCTTCGATTACATATTTATTTATTGCAGTGTAAAGAATTATGTCGGATCTTGGAAGGAATACTCAGAAAAACTCAACTTATATAATACCTTAGTTTGATATCATTCAACTTAATTTTAATATAGGTTTTCGAAAGACATAAGAATAATCATTTAACAAATTTGACACAATCTGATATAAACCTATCAAATATTAAATTAATTTACAACGAATTTCGGTCATTGTGGTCCACATCAACTGAAAACACAAAGGGTATACACTTTTCTGTTAGTACATTATTCAAGATTGAGCAATATCGCTAGCAATGCAACTAGCACTCACCTGCCGAAGTTAAGTCAACAAAGAACGCAAACAGGTCAAATCACCGTACCATCTTTCCGAAAGCTGATTCCCATAACATCTGCCAGCCAAGTAGGCGATGCCTTTCCTTTGGCTGCTTCTTCGTTCCAATATTTGAGGATACCGGTCGGGAGCTGATTGACACAATGGCATAGCATCTCGTCTCAACAGCAGGCGGTGACAACAACAACGACGACGACGACGACGGCAACGCACGACGCGGCGGCATGACGGTAGGGAAAATTTTCAATGAAGTGAAATAGAGTAGGTATCCGAAGCTGGCAGATTTGCTCAATATTTCCGCCTGCTACGAAGACCGCAGTCAAACAAGGCACGCGAGATTGACGGAATCTTAAAACGTTGCAAAAGCGTTTCCTCGAGCACGACGACGAATGGTGAGGATGAGCCTTTACTGAAGAAAATGTGCATCTTGAGTGCTCGTCTCGGCGAGTCGGTGTGTGAGGAGCGGAAGGGAGGAGAATGCACTCAACATGCACCTTCCACTCAATAACGCAGCGTGGCAGATAGTTTGTAGAAGGTGCGAGTAGAGCGAAAAAATGCTGAATTTTCCGACACTAGAAAAGGAAGCTTTCCCGCTTTAGGCAAGAGATTGTACTTTGCTACTGAAATTGTGCACCCCGAGCATAGTGGTACTAAATGGAGTGAAAATATTTGATCTAACCATTTTTTTTTTTGAGAGCTGGAATATATTGTTGAACGGACGGGTTTCGTGTGTAAAGTTGAGGGGTTTAACAGCGCCGAAAAATGTTTATGGAGGAAATAGATCATTTCGGAATTTCGATTCCATCTTCTATCGCAATTCATGGAACAACTAATGTAGACAATTTAATCGTTTCAACCAATCAATATTTTATACATAAAATAGCTTCAAGACCCAGCAGAAACTATTCAATTTTCCCATAGATAACCGATCTCTGCTGTAAATCAATTTAGTCGTCAGTCGTTAGAAACCACAAGTCCTAAGCGAGCATTCGTCTTCATTGGCTATCAAGATGCTAAACCGCTATTTACTACGACACATCACCCATGAATTGTTAATCAGATGATGGTCACTGTGGGTGATGACGTTCCCAGCCAGATCTGAACCGACTGATTACACATAACCCAACTCTTGGATCGAAAATTCAACGGCATTTTCCTAATCTCCTAACACAATGGTGCTTCACCTTCGTTAGCCGTCATATGTTGCTAAATCTTTTTGGTTCCGAATTACGTCTCGCATCAGCGTTGCCACGTGAGCATGAGGATAATTCCACTTCTTCTGTAATGGGATCCAATTAGCTGCTGCCGGCTCCGACTGACAGGATGATTCGCATAGCCGCGACGTGTCAATAATTGTTCTTACACGGTAGTAACACGTGGCTAAACACGTTTCTTGGAAGCAGATATGCTCTCCTTGCTGACACGATAGATGGGCTAATTCCATATAATTCTTCGAAGGCTCACAGTATCAAACCTAGCATAAAATTGCAACAAATGGACTAAAATATGTGCGGTGTGATGATTTTCCTGCTACTAATGCTTAGTTATGTGGAGAAACGATATTTATAGAGAAAGAGAGAAAAAAATAGAGTTGAGAGGTCCATTTAAACCACTTAAATTAAGCGTTTCTTACAGTTAAACATAATTTAAATTCAGTACTTACTCTAACTACGGTAAGAAATAGTTCAGTGCGACAAACAATGAGTCGAAACAATAAAAATTGGTCAAATAAAAATATAAGTAAATTAGTCCAAGTTTTTATTAATAAATCAAAGAAATTTACTTTTCTAAGATCGATTTTTACAAAATATAGGAAAAATATTCACTCAAGTTATCCTTCAAGCGAATGCGAATAGCCGGGTGACTCCTTAAAATAAGTTTCGCAGCCTCCTTGGTCACTTTCCTCACGCATAACGCCAGTTTGCCGTGAACATCGTCTAGCTGACGACTGTCTTTCGCATCTTCTTGAAGTTTCGCTTGACGATTGCCCAATATTTTTTAATTGGAAGGAGCTCTGGCGAAGTGGGAGGGTTCATATCCTTGGGCACAACCTTGATGTTGTTCGCGGCATACCACTCTATGATCTTTTTCCCGTAATGACATATCCGGTGAAAAGAGAACGAAGCAATTGTGTTACTCGAGGAAAGGTTCCAGGCTCTCCAGAACACAAATTTCTTGGTTGATGGTCTCTATTGTAATGTAACCACATTAACAGATTGCCTACCACACAAGATACTTCTTTGCGAACTTCGAGCTGAGCTGTGTTTGAAAATCTCTGCCAGCTTTTCTCTTCCAGTCAACGTAAAGTATTCCCGTCCAGGTAGTTGTTTAAAATATGCGTTCACATACGTTTGGTTTTTTTTTTCAAAGGGGGGACCCCATGAAATTTCAGAAATCGAATTCGTATTTTTGATGCCAAACATATTTAAAATGCATGAAACGTCGAGATTTTATGTTATCACGAAAAATTTGTTTTTATAATTATCGACTTTTTGGGACTTTGCCGATTTCGCACCTTTTTGCCTTTCTCATATAGAAAGGTTATGCAATCACTCTGAAAAACGTCAACCTAATCCCGGCCTCGGAGGGCCAAATTTTTTTTCGACTCGCATAAGGTTTCTGGATTTTAATAGGGGCATAGTTGATGGTTTACGGAGAGGGGTTACACCCCCCCCCCCCTCTACTGTTCACTCCCCTCCTTTAAAAATCTCCTTAAATCATCCCTCAGACCACCACCCCATCCAGCCCTCATACCCCTCCCTTTCAACCCCATCATCTTTAAACCACCACTATATCACAAAGCATACCAATTTAAGCTGGGGAGTCGTTCGTTCATGGGACTTTCGCTCTCCTCACATACCCATCCCCGCATGACAAAATGAGTTAGCAAGCAGATAACATTGATCTAATGCTGATTAGGCTAATGGAGTATGATATTTTTTTGTTTCAAGTGTTTCACCGTCGACACGTAGCTCATCAAGTTCGTGGCTGGCATGCTATTGTGTATAAGTGCAAAGTGTACTAAGAATGTAATGGACATTTCCAGAATTATGTTGAACATAAAAAGCCTCCGTGCCATAGTTTAGAGAAATGAGAAAGGCACAATTGCACCGCTAGGTGGATTAAAACAGGTTTTTATTTACAAAACAACATTGAAACATTTTATCGGAATATTGGAAAGATTGTAAACTTTGTCTACGAGTCCAAATTCAGCATCTTTGTCTCAAATCTTTTTCGAGTGGAGAAAATCGAACTCAGACCTGGACGTAAAAGCCTTATAACAGCAGCCAAGCGCAGAGACAATTGACTTTTTTGTATGGGGTATTATATGAAAGGCTGAGAGCAAGAGTGGGTTAAAATTTTGCTAAGAGCAAAAGTGGGTTAAAATATTCTGTTAGATCAGAAAAGGTATATTCATCACAACCTCACGCAAAAGTGGGTCAAATATTAATTCGCGCAAAAGTGGTTCGACAAAATTTTCAGGGCAAGACTGGTATAGAATATTAACCCACTTTTGCGCTAAGAAAAGAATCAGATATTTCTTATTCGGAATTGTGGATAATGAAATTTTAGTCAATGTTTCGTTGCCTTAGAAATCATGAGATGTAGGATCCGTATAGGTTAGCTGACATCGGACATGGACAATTACCGCCATTTTGAAATCCAAGATGGCGACTTCCGGTAACCACAAAAAATGAGATATATGGGTATCATTTGAAAGGGTGTGTTCAGTGGACACCGAAAATTGACGATTACCGCTATTTTTAAATCCATGATGGCGACTTCCGGTTACTACAAAATAGTAAAAATAGTAGTTTCATTACTTGTGTAGCACGTGGGGCTGTCTTATTGGAACCAAATTTTGTCAAGACTACTGGATTCATGTTTACGCAGTACCCAGTCTGTTTGATTTGCTTTTTATCAAGACTCTTCCGTAAAATACGCCATATTCTTGCATACGACAAGCCAAGTTATTGAGAACTATATAAATACGACCGGCTAATAATCATTAATTTTGTTTTTTATTCCTTGGATTTTCGGTCTTTTAAATCTTTTTTCAAGGGAAATATGTTATCGTTCTACGTCGATAACCGACGTATAGACGTAGAACGATAACATATTTCCCTTGAAAAAGGTCAAAACCAGTGGCCAAAACGTCGGGCAGTATACAATACCCGTTCTGATTTGAAAGACCGAAAATCCGAGGAATAAAAAACAAAATTAATGTTATTGAGAACGGTGTTAAATCGATTCTTCGCGATCATCGCGTACTCTCGGCTACTGCCTCCATGATTTCTTCTCTGCGTACTGCATGTGGTCGATTTGGTCGCTTATCATCCAGTAACGTGAACTGCGACTCTGATTTTTCGATTGTATGGCGAATAGTGAACTCAGTTGGCCGATTATTTCGACCATAGTATGATAGGAGAGCACGAAACTCATTCCTCACTGCTTTTCGTAATACCATTGCACAACATGAGGACGGTGAGCCATTGTAAGTCGTTCCATGATAAAAAAGCCAACAACACTGAACAACAATATCATCATAGTTTGTTGTTTGCACCCATTAATCAGTAGAAAATGTCATGTTAAAAAAAACCTTACCTTTAATCACCCTGTATAATGTAGAACTGATAATTTTAATACTAGAACCAATTTTCCTCAGCAGCAGGTTGAGCAGGTGTTACAGATAGTTACTGAGTGCAAATAAATAAAATAAAGAGATTAGGATTATCGTTATTTTTGCAATTTGTTTTTGTAGAATCGAAAGAAGATGGGGCTTTTTAATTTTCATGGCCTTAAAATTTGACGTGACAAGATGGGGCTTTGGCTTTATTGCTTTGTTTTCTATGTATTTAGTTACAAAGGAGGCAGTGAAAAGACGAAGGTCGTTTTATATGTTTTGTTGTAATGAGACAGACAATTTCGTGATTGGTGACAATGTGAATATTTTTTTTTTTTAATTCGAATATTTGCGCAATTTTTTTTAATTTGATTATTCTGACTTATATTTGTATACACACATCGACTGGTATTGCCGGAAATATTTATTCCTTAAAGAAACTTAGTTTCCAACGGCGGCCTATTAAATGAAAGTGTTCTTGCTATTCGTTAGTGGGTTGCTGTTCTCAATGAATAAAGTTTTTTAAGTAATTGAATAATGTATCAAAACGATGTACAGTAACAGCAACAATAACAGAAATATGTTTTACCAGCACTCAGTAAATAAGGACCTACTCGTTTAACAATGAGTTTCCCCCACTTGCGTCTGAGTTGCTTACCATATGTGAATAACACACACACATACACCCAATTGCCTCTGTGCAAGGATATATGTATCAATGCGATGCGCCATACAGTAATAATAAGGATATATGTATACGTAATGTGAGTATGTGCTCGAGATTATTCGAAAATCGTCCAACTAGCACAACCAGACATGGATTTTATTTCATTGATACGACTATTGGCGATATAAATATAACAGGCCTCTTTGAATGAATGTGAAGTTATTTTTTATTTCGATTATAGAGGTTTTAACCTTAAGGTCATTCGCCTCTTCGGGTTAGAAAAATCTCTTATGAAACATTTCTAACCCTATGTGCGGGGTCGGGACTCGAATTCAGGTGCGCGGCATACAAGGGACTCGATTTACCAACTACGCTACGACCACCCCCGTGAAGTTATTGATTTCATTAATTTAACGGATTTTATTGTTTTTGTTATTTCATTGACTTCGCTGATTTCATTGTTTTCTTTAATTTCAATTTAAACATTTTGACATTAACATCAATTTATATGCTCTAGATAATTTTGCCGAATCAAATATATCTACATTTCTCGGTTTCATGCAATTATTCGCAAAAACAAGGTAGCGGGTTTTAGTTTGGTGTACGCCATTTTGGTTTTCAGCATTGAAACAAACATAAATTTTTGAACTGTTAACAACTGCTCAGAACCAGCCATTTCGATATTGCCCCATCGACTCTCAACAACTAATTGAACTCAATTCAGTTGTCTATTCGGCAGCACTGCACACGAATTTACTGCTACTTCTTTTAACCGCAGCACCGTGTATAGAAAAAACCTGTATAGAGAAACCATTACTCAAATCTCGGCCCTAGCAACATAGGTCAATGCGTTCAGTTGGACTAATAAAAAATAACGCTCATAGCCACTAGACAACACGTTCTATGGCGCCACGACACAAAACTAGTGATACCGGGGAATTCACTCGCTTCTAGCATCTGAACCTAATCATTCACGGTCCACGCGATCATTCAAGAACACAGGCGAAAATGGAAATGGGCTCGCAGTTAAAAAATCGAATGTATACAAGCGAAGTTACACGCTAGCACCCGCGAGATACAAAAACCAACATAATCGAATATGTTAACTTACAAACGCTCGAGCCCCCAGCCATTATACACATAGGTGGACATGTACTCACGATCATCAACGATCAACTACGCCAATGATTTCAAAAACAGAAAAATGCCTCGATGATTTAGTGAACGCTATTGCACTTATAATCTGATCAACATGGTCTCAACGAACAAATAAACGCTTATTCCCACGCGATCATAAAGTCCCTACGCCCACACATCTGCACCGTACACTCAATATCACAAACAGAAGCACGGCCCGCTGCAATTGGCCTTAAGTAGTGTTTTAGAGGGGGATATTTCTTGTCTCGTCTGCAATTGTAGTGAGCGCTTCCGAGAGCCCAGCTCTATAGCTTCACTAGGATAATTATAAAAAAATAAACTGGTGTCAAAGCCGAACTTATTTTTTCCTACACATACTACCAAGTGTTCCTTTCATATCAGTAGCGTCTGGCTCAATTGGCATCTCTATAATCGAAATAAACAAAATAACTTCACATTCATTTAAAGCGGCCTGTTATATTTATATCGCCAATAGTCGTATCAATGAAATAAAATCCATGTCTGGTTGTGCTGGTTGGGCGATTGTCGAATAATCTCGAGCATATTACTGTATGGCGCATCGCACTGATACATATATCCTTGAACAGAGGCAATAGGGTGTATGTGTGTGTGTTATTCACATATGGTAAGCAACTCAGACGCAAGTGGGGGAAACTCATTTTTAAACGAGTAGGTCCTTATTTACTGAGTGCTGGTAAAACATATTTCTTGATTTCTTCTTCTTTTTCAAAACGTCATATCTGCAATGAGTTACGCTCTGTTTATACTTTCTCTTTCGATTTTTACGGCGTCACTATAACACTTTTCACTTATTTTACAGTACAGATCGAAAGACGGTGGTTTTAGCTAGCATATTATGCAAAGAGCTGAGGGATAAATGTTAAAGTGACCGAATTATTAACAGAAGAGAAAGTAAACAAAGAGAGTAACTCATTGCAGATATGACGTTTTGAAAAAACGCTCAAGATTTCTGTTATTGTTGCTGTTACTGTACATCGTTTTGATACATTATTGAGGTCCTTTGGAAGGTTAATTCAATTACTAAAAAAACTTTATTCATTGAGAACAGCAACCCACTAACGAATAGCAAGAACACTCATTTAATAGGCCGCCGTTGGAAACTAAGTTTCTTTAAGGAATAAATATTTCCGGCAATACCAGTCGATGTGTGTATACAAATATAAGTCAGAATAATCAAATTAAAAAAAATTAAAAAAAAATATTCACATTGTCACCAATCACGAAAGTGTCTGTCTCATTACAACAAAACATATAAATCGACCTTCAATCATTAATGTGGATATTGGTCCATACTGTAACCATGCTAGTTGTTAAATCATCATGAATAGGCCATAATTTTTAAAACAATTCCGCAATTTTGAATTTTCTTGAAATTATATTCCTATTAAAAATATGCGTGATTTTTAATGCTAAATCGTCGTGAAAATAACATCATATTTGGATGCAAATTGGCGACGAAAAACAATTTTTAATCTCTTGACAACTTTTTGATATCCAAAATACCATAGTTTCATGGTTTTTTACCAGCGTTATTGAATGCCAGTAGAATTGAATATACCTCGCCATATCTGATTTTAAATGACGGCAGGCATCAATTTGCGATCTTTTGACATATTTTTTATATTATAAATGCCCATGTCGCGTGATTCTAGATGACATAATATCTTCTATATACCGCCATCTTAAATTTTCATTTGCTATCTTTGATATAAAAATAGCGGAGGGTATTAAATTTCATTTTACCTCCGATTTTTGGGTAGTTTCCCATACCAAACATACCCATATTACAAACTTCCTGGTGATAAATAATTATGAAAATGTCGAAATATTTAGTTAAGGAACGCCATTTATGAAAACGAACATAATTTATTTGAACAGAAAGATGTCTGAAGAAAAGATACCTTATATTATACCCAAAAGAAATTTGTTTAGAATTCATAATAAAATTACTAGCAGCACTAGCATAACCGATAAACATCAACCCGAATACACAACCGCAACACAACCGAAGTTTGGTTTCGTTATTCTCGTGTTTCCTTCCCATACTCGTGCACCAGTAAACAAAATCAAAACCATACCGTGGTGCTGTGTAAACGAAACTCGGTTTGGTTTTCATGTCTCGATGGAACACAACCAGCGGTAAGACCGCACACAATGTATAGGAAACACAAACACGTGTGGAAATTTTGTTTACCGTACCGGTACTCAACCGGTATTTTCCCACCTCTGATGCGGGGTTTATCGCGAAGGGCCTCCAAAGATCTTTTGGTATTTTCTTATCTTCGGAAATCCTGGCATGGGACACTCCAAGTTAAAAAGAGTTCCGAACCTGGGCTCATCGCCAAGTCCAGGGTACCTCCAACGAGAACTTGGCCCTAAACCCACTTTGTACACGAAACGTTTTCTATTAATATCATATCATATCGTCCTACGCAGAGTTACACATTTTCAAATTCATTGAATGAAAATTGATCATGTTCAGCCGCCTTCATTTTCAATATTCAGTGGCGAAACTAAAAACGTCAAACGAACCTTTCAAATGACATCCATAATGATGGTGGCTTTTAATATTTTATAGTAATCGGAAGTCGCCATCTTCGATTTCAAAATGGCGGTAATCGTCAATTTTCGGTGTCAGCTGACCACCCCCATTCAAATGACACCCATATTGATGGTGGTTCTGACTATTTTGTGGTTACCGGAAGTCACCATCTTGGATTTCAAAATGACGGTAATCGTCAATTTCCGATACCTACTGACCACCAACTTTCAAATAACTTCCACATTGATGATTGTTTCATTGATTTGTGATAAATAATGTCTGAAACCATTCCTAGGATAAAAATGGAATATTTTTCCTCTCAGGGCAAAAGTGGTATATTTTTTCAACCCATTTTTGCGCTAAGGTTTTTTTTATCCCATATCTGCTCTGACTGGTACTTAAACCGGTTTTGCTCTTAATAAAACGTATACCACTTTTGCTCCCAGTGAATTTTTAACCCACTCTTGCTCTCAGCCTCTCATATGTCCACTTGAAGTGTTAGAAATATGGTCTTCATTGCACTATGGGAAGGTTCCATACAAACAGGTGGCCAAAAATTTTTTGTCTCATATTCTTTCGCGAAAAGCTTGTTTGAGTTGTTAATAATGAACGAAACTCATAATGGACGTATCCAGGTTTAAAAACCTCAAGGGGGAGGAGGAGGGGGAGAGGGGGGGGGGGGGGGTTGGTGTAAAGTATTCAAAGTAATTTTTTTTCAAACAAATAAAAAAGAGGCACAGAGAGTTTTAGTCAATTCAATCACTTTCCATATAATGATGCAGTATTTGAACAATATTTTCGTAAATTTTCATTGGTCAAGTGACAGTGAATTTCCGAAGGCACCTCGAAAAAATACGGTGTGTATCATAACTCAAAATCTACTGGGCCAATCGTTTCGAAATTTTTCACAGTTCTTCTTCACATCATTCTCCAGGTTACTACAAGACTTTTCTATAGAATTATTATTACAACTATTTTTACAACAAATGTTAGTAGTTTATTTAGCGAAAATGGGACTTTGGCTTCAAAGTGTTACGAAAAACTCAAAAAGCGAAAAAAAAGGAAAAACTCAGATAAAATGTGCTTTCTAAGATTCAAACCAATAGTAACGGAGAGAGAATGCATGTCGCAAAAGAGACATAAATATTTCAATTTATTCATTGAATAGAAGTAAATAGAAAGTAGTTTGAAGTGCATATGCTATTTAGTGATTATTTCAATGTTGAAATGGCCAATGAGCTTTAAAAGAAATGTCGCTCTTTTAGTTGATTGCTATGCCAATATATCTTTTTCATATTTATAGCTTGCGATTAATTGTTGTTTCATTTGGAACTCTTGTTCCGGAGATATAGTATAATGAATCCTATATAAACCAATATCACGAAAACGAAATAGTTAAAACTATTAGAATAGGTATTGAAATACATATTTTATATTACGAGTGGCCATAAAAAAATTCTTGGTCACAAAACCTGCTTTTGACGATTCCGGGGCTCATTATTATAAGCATGAACATTTTTGAATTTACAAATCATGCTATTTAAAAATTTCAAATATTTGGTTATATTGATCGCGTTAACGGTAAGTTGGAAATTCCAGTACAACCCAGTACCATTTATTGCTACACAGTAATCTTGAATAGCAAAAATGTAGTCAGATGAATTATCTTTTCAATAAAAATTGTAGTCCACGCTCATTTCGTTGTGGAATAAGAAGCACTCAACCGAAACATATACTGAAGTATCCTTTTCTGGTCGACTAGTTGAGACTGCCTTTAAAACTTCAAGTGATGCGTTCTCAGTTTAGGGCAAATTCGAGCAATTAAAATCTTCGCTATCAGTTAGAAGATGCATTATCCTTGCATCCCCCATTGAGAATTCCGGGGGACATTGGGGGACTTTTTTTCCCGGATCCAATTTGTGGATATTTTAGGACTTTGAATCGTTATTTTTCATATAACTCCATACCAATGCAATATATATGCATTTTCAATAATATAATCACAAAGCTGGCATTCTTAGTTTTAAAATGGCATATTTGAACATATGTTTCATTCAAAATTCAGCAAAGATACGAACAGTTGAAAAAACGCACGTGATATTTCTGTTTTTCAAATTTTTTATCTTTAGACACCCATATACACAGTTAAGTCAAATATATTTCCGAAATACTCTGGGAATTTCTTAGCTAGAGTATATATAAACATTCAGTATAGAATTAGTTTAAATTGGAGTTGATGTAATTTTCGATTTTTGGCCACATGCCTCCCCATAGTGGCATTGATGGAATGATGGACAAAAATGCGTATTTTAATATGAATATCTTAAAATAAATTTTAAAGCAAAGCTTCCATAAAATGGTACTTTTACTAAGAAATGGTGGATATTGGAAATTCGTTCGGGAGAAGAACCTAAAGCATAAGGCGTGCAAAAAACATTTAGAGTAAATTTATAATTGTTTGAATGTTATGGATTCTCCACAGCGGACCCCGTTTATTAACTGATTAGAAAAATAAATGAGAGTATTTGGATAAAAAGTGCGAAACTATCGGGATTATAATGAGAATGATCCTAGAAACTACTATTTAGAAGAATAGGATAAAATTTAAGTTGAATACACACAAAAACTAGTGGTTAGCATTCCAATACGATTGAAAACTGTAATTACAAACAAAAGCTAGCACACTTGTCATACACAGTCAAATGGTGTACTAGACCACTGGCGGCTCCAGGGAGGGGCAGGGTATTTCCCTACTTCAATATGTTAACCGTTGTGTATCCGACGCGGTACCCGGGTACCTTTTTAGGTTTCAATTAATGAGATTCCCATGTTTTATCCATAGCTGGAAATCGAAACTTTGCGACATCTTAGAACTTCACTGAGTCAAGCTTTTGGGTTAATAATATTATTGATATAGTAAGGAGGGGAGTGAGGAGAGGCTTCTGATTTTTTTTACTACGTAACAGGCCGACGTGGGTACCCGGGTACCCACAAAAGTGAAATACTAATAACTACGGTAATTTCCAACCGATTTTGATACTTTTTGGTGTTTTGGATTCGGGAACTTATCCACTTTTAGACTTGGTAAAAATGAATCGGATTACTTTATTCGGTTACCGGAAATCCGGATTTCCGGAAACATGTTCCAGTGCTGGGATACTATTTGTTAACTTCAATGGAATACTAGTAATATGAGTATCAAAATTCTTGGAATTGCATCAGTAGGCTATATCTCGTGGTTTTTTAACCATTTGGTGGTTTGACCCCGGAACGGACATTCTGGAGCAGGTTCCCGTGGGGCCGTGAGTGGCCATTCCATTCCAATTTCATTTTTTAAACTGCCATATGGTCTCATAACAACAAATAACATACTTCCGAGACAATTTGAAGAGTTTTGATACTTATATTGCTAGGACGTTATTGAAATTTACAAATCATACCCTAGTACTGGAACATTACTCTGAAAAATTCGGATTACCAAGAACCAGATCCCTTCATCCGGACTCAACTTTACAGAATCAAAAAGTGAACGAGTTTCTGAATCCAAAACATCTAAAAGTGTCCAAATCGGTTAAAGGAAGCCATAGTTATGAACATTTCAAATTGTGGGTACCCGTGTACCCACGTTGGCCTGCTAAAGGTGTTTTTTTGTTGGGCACATAACTGTTAATATTCTAGAAGTGATCAACAAGGCGATCATTTTTTTGTTATACTTTATTTAACCAAGTAAAAGCTAATTAATTAAATTTGGTAACAAAAGCAATTTTGACTTTGTGCAAGCAATAAGAAAAGCATTAGGAATGTGGTATCAGTAATACCGGCATCGAAAATACGGAGAATAATAAGTAGTAGGGCATAGCAAAAAAAATTTTTTTTGAATTCTCGAAGGCCCCCCCTCTCATATTGTGACAAATATCAAAGTAAGCTCAGATGCCAAATTTCACATCATTTGGACAATTTTAGACCCCCGCCCACTTCGCTTGAATTTTTTTGAAATTGGTGCTATGGGAAAATATGGAGGAAAAATACATTAAATGCTATAACTTTTGAAGTAGCAATCAGAAAATTACAATTTATACCTCTTTTGGAAGTAAATAATCTTAGTATTTGAATGGAGATATTTTTGTTTCTAGGAAAATACGTGAAAGTGGGGTACATATTTTGTAGTTTTTCTAATGTGAAAAAATCTCAAAAATCGATGGGAGCCTTTTTGACCTTTGTTCGAATACGAGAAGTTGGGGTTATATGGCCTTTTGTCATTCATATTAAACTTCATCATTTTCTCGTTAATATATCTCCAATATTCTTCACTCAATTTTTCATAAACTATACCTTGTTGAACGTGGAAAATCCTTAGGACTACAACAAAAATAGATTCGTTAGCGGTAAAATTCAGGAACATCAAATTATCCGACATATAGAGTCGATTTCACATTTTTATCATAAAATCGCATATATTAACTCCATTTAACAACAAAATTTTTATTTAATTTTCTACTTTTAGTGTAAAATATACTTAGGGATCACATGTTTCATTCCTGGAAAAATAGGGGCAGTTGAGATATTAGGAAAAATAATGAAAAAAATGAGATTTGTAGAGTAAATATCAAAAAGTTTGATGTTTCTGAATTTTACCTTTAACGTTTTTTTTTGTTTTATTTCTCAGAATTTTACACGTTCAATAAGTTACATTTTATGAAAATTGATTGAAGAATAATAGAGATATATGCATGAGAAAATGATAAAATTTAATATGAATGACAAAAAGCCCTATAACCCCAACTTCTCGTATTCGTACAAAGGTCAAAAGGGTTCCGATCGATTTCTGGGATTTTTTTCACATTAGAAAAACTACAAAACATGTTTGATTTGCATCACGGAGCAGAAAAATCATTAAAAATAAGGGATTTTGGGCCAAAATGACCCAGTACCCCACTTTTCCGTATTTTCCTAGAAACAAAAATATCTCCATTCAAATACTAAGATTATTTCCTTTCAAAAGAAGCATGAATTGTAATTTTCAGATTGCTACTTCAAAAGTTATAGCATTTAATGAGTTTTTCCTCCATTATTTTCCCATAGTACCAATTTCAAAAAATTTAAATTGACAGAATAATCAATTGATGTCACCTATTCAACACGGTCTATTAGGCCCTTATAGCCTTTCAGGTAATCAAACAGCAGTTTCCCACATGCTTAACAAACATACTGCAACTCTGCTCCCCGGCTCAACCACTTAGAGCAGATGCGCGCACCAAGCGATATCGACTGCCGATTATGACACGAAACCCTATCAACCGTTGGATTATCCAAATCATAAATATAAATTTACTCAGCAAACGCACTACAAACACATGCACACCTACGTCGCCGGAGATGTTAGCTAAATACAGCCAAGCGACGGCTGCTCATCGACAACCCGGCAACGGGGTTTTCGTTGGAGTCTTTGCCAACAGCACGTGCCGGTCCCTATCAATATTTACATGCTTAAGAGCTCAAAGGATTTTATTACTGTTTGCAGTAAGCTCGTACCGGCCGGCGATGAGCGAATACCACACACACACACACACCCACCCACACTCTACACATAAGGATTACCAGCGCCTGGTGCGATAAGAGTTAAACAAATTTGTTTGCTAGCGATTTTGTTTACTTTCAAACTTTGGAGTTTCTATCGCTACTAAGATCTAAGCAAGCGCATAATCTGTTCACCGATTCGTGTCCTGTTCCGCTTCCATGCTATCGGGGCTGATTGAATGCTATAGACTACTTTGATTGTCATACGAATCGGTTGCATTGGAACAAATTAAAAACTGAATCGAACAATCATATAGGAGAGTTTTTGTTGAACTAGGGGTAGCTGCTATCTATTTACGATTCCATGTTGCTTGTAAATATTAGTGTTGAATAAACGCAAATGGGTTGAAATATTTTCGTTTTCGACAGGCAGATGGGAAAATGTTTGGGGAAAACCGAAATAATAATTGATGTGTTTAAACAGTTACACTTATGTTCCGATAGTCACAGCTGTCGATTCATTTAACGTCTCACAGTTTGGATTACAATTTTATCGGTGCAGAGAACTAAAAGAATTCTCAATAGGGTGATGAGCCCATTATCGCTATGTTTCTATTATCATGCTACCCATTTGAAGCCGTTGGTTAGAGCAGTGTCTGCCATCTTTGTTTAACGCATTGAGTCAAATGGTAGCGCAACAATAGGGGCACTCGATTCGTGTTTTCGTTGCGCTCAAACACGATAATTTCACTGTTTTCAGCGCATGTATGTTATTATCTTGGTACTTAATAACGAAGCAAAGCTGTTGATGCCAATTTGTATGCATTCCATTGTTTGTAGGCCGAGTAATTAATTAATCAGTGAGACGCCCTCCTTAGTATGGTGAAAATAGGCACTTCACCCTACTCCAGCTGTTAATCTTATCTTTGTGAATCAAAAGTGTAATTTAAGATTAAATACTGTTCGTTCGTGGACTAACGACAAATGTTCTGAACTAAATGTAATTTGTAGTTTGTAATTTTATTGAGAACGATAACCTGTTAGCACAGACTTTCAATCAGGTCAGGTGAAACTGAGAAAAGCGAATAAAAGAATATAGATTTAAACTTGTCAAACGCTATCTCTTGCAAGACACGACAAATCAGATCGCGAATATTTTATTTGAAACTTATTTATTTTTAAGTATAGGTACTCAAGTATAGTATAATATAGGTACTGAAATCAGTAATTACCACAACTCTCCGCTTTATCTACTAAGACTCGTACACGCAGAGCTTTCTGAAAATCATGAAAGATCTCCCCCAAAACCCCCATTCGATGCAAACAGGGTAAATGATTGGGTGAAACGACCTACCTGCGGAGGCAAAATGTGCACCAAGATCACCAAGAGTTTTCCCGCTTCCATCACAGAAACACGTTCCGGGAGCAAAGTTCTAGCCCCCCATTCGCTCGTTCGTTCGCTAGAATAAAATCAGTTAAAATACGCAACACGTGTAGTCGTTATCGCACCACATACACGACGACACGACATCGCACTAAAAAGGAAAAGGCAGCCCCAGCCGAATACCCACACCCCCCATAAAAAGCGAGGAAAAATAAGCATACCGCAAAATTGAAAGTTATGACGGGTACAAGACAGCATACTAAATAGGATCTAAGCAGCCCAGTCAAACCAACCGGCTAGCCTAGCGAGCAATCGAGTCATCGGGGAAGAAAGTTCAGGTTCAAAGCTGCAAAGAAACGACGCTAATCCCCCGGCATGGACTGCTCAGTTTTTTTTCTTCTTCTTCGGCCTACTTGGTCCTCCGTTTGAGTGAGATGTTTTTATGCTGTTGCGGTACACGCACTCCCTGTCTGGGAGGGGCAGGGAAAGCGAACAATAATTGGCATGAGGAAAAACGATCGAAAATGTTTTCCTTTTTATCTTCTGAGTCCTATATTTGTACAGGGATCGCTAATCCGGTCCGTCGTCGTCGTCGTCGTTGGGGTAGTTGTTCCTATTGATATGCTAAAATATTTTTTACGATATTTTACGACTTATAAGCGGAAAAGGCAGCTCTGCGGGAGACCCCAACGCTTTGGGGGCGCTTTGTTTTGCATGTTTACGAGGCCGACCGGTTACTGCACGGACTCTGCGGCGGGCATCGGTTATCCGATATATGTTCCGGTGTTTGAAACGATCCCTCGGCAAAAAGGACGCGTTTTATTTGGAATTTATTCGCTCGGAAGGACGGGAATCTTATCGTATGTAAATGGTTATCTCTTAATGTAGGGAATTTGCATTTAAAAAGAAAAGTCTGCTAGCCTCGGGAACCGGAACGACTGTTTTCGTTGGCCACTAAAATGGTCCGATCGAAGCAGAATACCAATGAAAAAGCTGCCGTCATTATACTCTGATTCATGTGAAAATGGTAATCGAAAACCGATATGTTAGTCAGGGAAAAATTCAGAAAGCTAATGATCTTGTTTTGATATATTTCAAACTCATAGTTATTGTTAGGGTTCGTCGCGGTTGCGGTATTTACCGCAACCGCGCGGTATTTACCGCATCCGCACCGCAAAATCTGCGGTGCGGTAAGACACTTTTTCTTGCGGATGCGGTGCGGGAAATGAGCATTTACCGCGCGGTTTTACCGCAACCGCACTTAAAAAAATAATTGATAAGTCTGCAGTCTACATTAAAAAGTGAATTAAAACTTTGACTTTTACCATTTAAGAACGACGAAACTTATTACCTTACAATAGGGAAACATAATAAACATTTGATTGCTCTAATTTCCATGGACTTGACAATGATTGGGAAATAAATCCGAATATAATCTGTATTCGACCTATCGCTACTTGATTTTTTACATTTTATTTATTCTAATATGATAAAACAATCTGTTACTAAGAAATAAAATCTATAAGCTGTGTCCAATATAATTTGGCATCAGTATTTTTACGTCATATTTTAAACACTTTTAAAAATTTACAAGCGAACCTTTTCAAATATATAAAATGCACAATACAATGATTGAAAAACAATTGAATTGCACTATCAAATCCAATTTAAAAATGCATCATTTCTCCCGATTCCTCTTGACAATCGTGGAATTATGAATCGTTTACGATGACATTTTCTCAACTGTAATTTTGATTAAATTGGAGAACTTTTGATTGATTTGGAGAACTTAAAAGTTTTCCTATTGATTGTTGCGGAAGAACGTTTTTGTATGTATAATGATGAAGTACATGTAGGGTTCGCAGTACCGACCCTTTTTGTCAAGAACCGGTACTACGGTACTGAAGCCCTTTTTTAAATTCGAAAAGAGCTTCAAAATGAAATTGAATGCTGAAACTGATGACCTTATTCTCAGATGATTGATTTGTGCTGATCAAAAAACATGTTTATTGTTTTTAATTGATTCGGAATGGCATGACTCATTTCAGCAGAAAATATTTTTCGTATGCGGCACCTTCTTTTATTTCGAAATCTAGGCCACTATGAAATCAATAACTGCTAAGCGGTGCGACTTTTATCGACTTTAACAGATGGTAAAAGTAAGAAACACTATTAATAACAGTAAATCCGAGCAGGTCGCTCGCTTTTCCTCTCTTGATTTGCTGTAAATTGGTTTCGACCTGCATACCAAGGCTCTTTGCTTTCCTGTAAACTATGGAGTTTTGCTGAATTTTCCTATCACTAATAATCACAAATCGCTCCATTTGGAGTAGCTCACCAAGTCTAAAATTGTTAGCTGCTAAATCGCTGTTCTTTATTTTATAAATAAAGGTTTAAGAGCAAACCAAAGACATGATTTAGACCGTAGTCTTATTACGTGCCACCCAGTAAAAAATAGAAACCAATCAGAATGTCGCTAATAAAAATCATAGCAAATTTTTACGTCTCTTACGCTAGATGTGAATATTATGAAATTTAGTACAAGATCGTTAAAATTTAATAATAACTATATAAAGAATTTAAACATTCCGTTCAGTACAACGGGAGCTAGTAATGTTTAACTTATAGAAGGTAATTAATATAATTAAAAGTCATCTTGCAGACCGATATTTTGAAACATGTCCCCCTAGAGAATCCACATATTTTTCATAAAAAAATTGTATGGTACCGAAAATACCGGTACTGGCTTTTCTTCAGTACCGGTATTACGGTACCAAAATTGGGTCGGTATTCCCGGGATTTTCGGTACTGGTATTACCGGTACCACAACACTAAGTACAGCTGCATTTCATATGACTTCAGTGCTATGCTAAGATTTACCTTGTTTCGAAAGTATTTATCTCAAAATGTACGGAATTTTATTAATAAAACTTGCAAAGTGTCAACTTTTTTAATTTTTTAATAAATGTTACATTCTGAGGAGTCCGTCAAAGTTAATGTACGTGTAAATAAGAGTAATATTTTATTATATTTGGTTATTCAAAAAAAAAATAATAATTTTTCCACACATTTTTCAAAAATACAGAATTTTACCGCATTTACCGCATTACCGCGCGGTGCGGTGCGGTAAATGCAGTGCGGTTGCGGTAAGCGGTGCGGTTTTATTATTTTTTTGCGGTTGCGGTGCGGACTATCCGTTTACCGCCCACATCCGCACCGCGACGAACCCTAGTTATTGTTGATTGTCAATAAACAAACCATCAAAGTGACTGTCAAGCGTACAGCTCTACATCGTGCTCAACTTGAAAGCAGATAAACTTGGCTATATGTACATATATTCGAATATTTCAATCCATAACAAAGCTGGAAACTGCAGCGACAAATATGCCGACAATATGTATAGCAAAAAAACCGAACTCAACTTTCGACATCGTAAGCAATTGGTATATGCAAATGTTTGTCGGAGTTATTTGCATATTTTTATATTTATAGTATCATTGCTGACTCCCCAACCAGAGTCTGCGACAGAACAGAACAAAATAAAACAAGATAAAACAAACGCTACTAGCTTCTGTTTACTGTTTCCATTAACTGCAGTACCTACCTTCCCCGAGCGCTTTGCTTTCGTTGCCACCAGCAACACCTGGCCTGCTCTGATAGAGGGAAAATTTAAACACTGAAGTGAAGGAAAGAAGCCTTTCTCAGTTGGCGG
The DNA here is from genome assembly GCF_030247195.1 of Topomyia yanbarensis. NCBI lineage: Eukaryota > Metazoa > Arthropoda > Insecta > Diptera > Culicidae > Topomyia > Topomyia yanbarensis. The sequence goes on along the minus strand of NW_026683342.1, from coordinate 36,912 downwards.
TAAATTGATCAAAGCAACTTAATCCGTGTATTGTGAGTTATCAGAGAATTATTGTTCACTAATTATTCAGTGCAGTGGAAAAAATATCTATTCGGCCAGTTTCCCTTCAGTCGATTTGAGCTCGGATAAATAAATACAATCAATAGTCATTATCTATAGCTACATAAATTGATATAGGAAAGCTGTCAATTAATTTCGGTGATTATAAACAACATATCTGTTTAGATGTTGCACTGGTTCTTTAGTCCGAGCGGTAAAACACTGGTCCGGGTAAATGTTCAAACCCCGTTAGAATATTGAGCGGACTTTACCAAGTACTTTCACCGTGAAATAGTAACTTGGATGTGACTAGGTGCGAAATAACACAATGCACGAAACACCACGTACTAAATATAAATTTATTGCTCGCAATCTTAATAACTAGTCACATGTATAAAATAATATAAAATTTCGCTTTCGTTGCACACACTGTAGGCAAATGTAGCTGACTGGTGCCTGTAGCTTCGACGCTGTCCCTTTTTTAACTGTAGCAATTGAAGACGCTCACCGAGCGCGGGAAAGAAAAAGCTCGCAGCTGTGAATATAGTGTGTGTTATCAGTTGCCGATAACGAGGGTTATCTCGATGGTGGGTTACACACGAACATCCCGACCCCCGCTGAAATTGCACGATTTCTGACGCACTCACAGTTAAGCCAATGACGATCCATCCTCTGCTCTATTTTCGCTGTCATTAGCAATCGGTAGGAGACAGATCTTCTCAACAGGTCGCTGGATAACACCCTTTGAAGTTTTCAGCGTCACAACTCTGACCACTCCATCTGTGCCTGGGTGAATCTCCTGAATACGCCCCATGCGCCAATGAATAGGTGGCGAATTATCCTCATAAACAACGACGAGTTTACCTGGTTCTATAGCAACTGGTGGCAACCAACGCTTGGATCGTCCTTGAAGCTGTGAGAGATACTCGAGCCGCCAGCGCTTCCAAAAATCCTGCACCTTCCTCTGCACAGCTTGCCAATGGGTTAGCCGGTTAATTGGTGTCTTCCCGAAGTCCGCGTCGGGTAGCGCCTGTAGTGCTCCACCCACCAAAAAATGACCCGGTGTTAAAGGCTCCATATCATTGGGGTCGTCCGTTAGTTGGGTCAAAGGACGCGAATTTAAACAACTTTCCACTTGAGTCAAAACAGTGAGAGTGTCTTCGTACGATGCTGCTGTATCTCCCATAACCCGTAGCAGATGGTATTTTGCTGATCGAACCGCTGCCTCCCACAACCCACCAAAATGGGGTGCTCCCGGTGGGTTGAAGTGCCAGTTGATGTTGTCCTTTGCACATTCTTTCGCGATCTCCTCGTGGTGCTGCTTGTTCTTCAGTTTACTGATGAGCTCCGCTAGTTGGTTCCTGGCTCCAACAAAATTGGTGCCATTGTCCGAAAAAATGGTTGCACACCTACCTCGCCGTGACACAAACCTTCGCAGTGCTTGAATGAAACAAGAAGTAGTTAAGTCGCCCGCCAACTCCAGGTGTACCGCCTTCGTTGCGAAACACACGAACACGGACACGTATGCTTTCACCGCTGCTCGACGATATCCTGGACGAATGTAGATCGGACCAAAATAATCTACCCCTGTTGTCGTGAAAGGTCGACCCGCTGTGACACGTGGAGTGGGTAACTCTGCCATAAATTGTCGGATGGTAGTTGGTTTGGTTCGATAGCACCGCATACACTTGTGGACGATCTGTTTAGCGACACTGCGACCACCTAAAGGCCAAAACCGTTGCCTAATAGCACTTAGCAATAGTTGTACTCCTGCATGCAGCATCTTTTCATGGTAGTGCCTCAGCAAAAGCCTGGTGATGTGGTGTCGTGCTGGAAGCACCATTGGATGCTTAGCTTCCTCGGTTTCGTAAGATTTTCCAAGTCTCCCACCAATACGGATAACTTCATTGGAAGACAAGCGAGGATGGAACCAACGTAGTGGTGATAGCCTCGATACTGGTTTTCCCTTAAGCAGTGCCTCATACGCCTTCGCGAACGCTTCCTTTTGAACCCGATGGACAATTGTCTGCTCTGCTTTCCGTAGTTCTTCAGTTGTTAACGCTCCTATGGTTGGCCTCAGGGACAAGCCTGTCTGATACTTTATGCGAAAATTTCTGATGAAACGTTGACAATATGCCGTTGTTCTAATCAAAACCGTGTAGTTGGAATATCGCGCAAAATACCAATTGTTGAACTCCGTAGAACATGATACTACCGCTCCAATAACTGCTCGCTTACGTTCCTCTTCAGCTTCCGCGGCCTCTGGGTCAGCAACTTGAGAAGGCCAACTCATAGATCCGATAGAAAGCCACGCCGGGCCTTCCCACCAAAATGTATTCAGGATTATTTCCTCCGGCAAGATACCGCGCGATATTAGGTCTGCCGGATTTTGAATACCTGGTACATGCCTCCAGGTACAGTTTTCTGTGATGCTTTGAATCTTCGCCACCCTGTTGGCGACATAAGTTGTCCAAACTGTGGGTACAGCACGCAACCATTGCAGGACTGTCGTTGAGTCTGTCCAAAAATAGGCATCACCCGTGAACCTTACTGCTTCCTTTACCTTCGCGTATAATTCCGCTGCCATCAAAGCACCACAGAGCTCGAGGCGCGGAATAGATTGACTTTTCAACGGAGCCACTCTGGACTTAGAAGCAAACAACGCTGTTTTAACTCGTCCTTCTGAGTCCCAAGACCGAATGTATAGATTGACCCCATATGCCTTCTGAGAGGCGTCGGAAAAACAATGAATTTCCATTCCTGCCATTTCTGAAATCGTCACCCTTCGATCGACTCGAATCTGCTTCAAAAGTGGAATTTGTTCATGAAATGCGCGCCAATTTATTTCCACCCTTGCAGGTAAACTGGAATCCCAATCAAGCCTTTCCTGCTTTTCATTTTCAAGCCTCCACAACATCTGCATGAACACCTTCGCTGTGGTTATTACTGCGCCTATGAGACCCAGAGGATCGAACAACATGGCTATGAAAGACAGCACCATTCGTTTGGTGAGCTTTAGGTCGATTGTAATTTGTGGAACCTGAATCTGAAGAGCAAAGACATCGGTGGTGGGATACCAAACTAAACCAAGTGTTTTGACTGATGGATCTGGTTCCAGCTCTATCCCGTCTGCTATCGATATCGCTAAGTCATCTGCGTTGACTCCTTCTAGCACCTCAGGGTAATTCGATGCCCATTTCCGAAGTCGAAGACCGCCACTTCTCAGCAGCCCGTCCAACTGAATCCTTAATGCGGTTGCCTGTGCTGGATCGTTGGTACCTGTGATGGCATCATCGATGTAAAAATCTTCTATTACTGCCCTTGCAGCCAATGGGAACCTATTCGCCTCGTCCAAAGCAAGCTGCTTCAATGTCCGAGTCGCCAAAAACGGCGCTGGTTTTGTACCGTATGTGATGGTGGTCAACTCATACGTTGAAGGTGGCACTTCTGGTTTCGAGCGCCATAGTATACACTGAAGCGGGGCATCACTACCATTGATGTTTATCTGGCGGAACATCTTTTCCACGTCCGCGACAAGCATCACCAACCGTGTTCGACATCGCAGGATTATGCTTCGCAGGTCGTCTTGTATGACCGGTCCCGCGAGCAGTGCATCATTTAAGGACACGCCGGATGCTGTTTTGCATGAAGCATCAAATACTACCCTCACACGAGTTGTCGCACTGGACTCCTTCACAACTGGATGATGAGGCAGGTAGCAACGTTGCACTTTATTTACATCAGCTTCCGGAACCAGCCGCATGTGTCCAAGTTGCTCGTACTCATTCATAAATTCGTGGTACTGACGTTTTAAATCCGGATTTCTCTGGAGTCGTGTTTCCATCTGTATAAATCTACGCTGTGCAATGGTCCTGGAATCGCCGAGCCTCAGAAACGTGTCCTTGTGCTTCGGGAGTGATACAACATATCGGCCGTCACTTTTTCGTTGAAATGTTTGCTTGAAATGTTCCTCACATTGTATCTCCTCCGGCGAGTAAGTGTAATCTTGACTAATCTCCTCACATCGCCAGAAACGGGTCAAAAGCTCCTCCAAACTATCCGAAATTACAACATTACAGGCCGCCGTACGATTATTGTGCATAACCGGATACCTTCCACTGACTACCCATCCGAAAACAGACTCTACCAAGAGTGGCAGTGTATCCCCAAGAGATATGCGTTGTCCAGTACGAAAGAAGTCGAAAAATGATCCCCCTCCGAGTATTAAATCCACCTGATGCGACTCGAAGAATGAAGGATCCGCAAGCTTAAGTCCTTGTGGTATTTTCCATCCACTCGTGCTCGTTGGGATACCCGGTATAATCGTGGACAAACGAGGGTGTATGTTGAGCTCCACTGGTATTTGGAAATCAGAAACTCGAGACTTGATGACAACTCTGACGTAGTTGGTAACCTTTTCTACCTTCCCATTGACTCCGATAACGTCCAAATCCGTTGTTCGCCTTTTTGATTTGAGGATTGTACTGAACCTTTTAGAGACCAGATCGCATTGACACGCACAATCCAACAATGCCCTTGCCGGGTACTCACATCCGGACTCGTCCTGAACCATCACCATAGCCGTAAGAAGCATTACACCCGTAATAGGAACATGAACAGAGTTACAGCTTACAACCTGGACAGCTGCTACATTTACGTTGCTACTACTGCTACAAGATCCCTCCTCTGTCGCCTTATCAGTAGAATCCTTGGAACTTGTATTGGAATTGTTCGGTTTACCGTCATCCTTGAAACAAACTAACGTGTGGTGCCTGCCCTTGCACCTTCGGCACGTGTATTTGGAGGAACATTCCTTTGCCTGGTGTCCACGTCTAAAACAGTTGCGACATAGAGAATTTGTTCGCAAAAGATTCTCCTTGTCGTGTACAGGCATACCCTTGAAAACCGAACACTGATACAACGGATGGGTTTCTGGACAGGCCGGACAACCTTTGGACGAAGATGCTTGAAATGCAGCGTTGCATATTTTAGTCGACAATGGGAATTTCCTTTTGCTGAGTTGAGCTGAATCATTCTTGATTGTTTCCTGCTTAGTCGATATAGCTTCTAACATTTGAATTCTCCTGCGCATGAAATCTGTCAAATCCTTCAGTGTCTCATCTTCCCTTGATGAAGACAGATCTTCCCAACTCCTTCTTGAGGAACTGTCAAGCCGCGAGCTTAACATGTGGAGCAACAGTAAGTCCTTATAATCTTCTGGCTGGGAGACGATGTGATCAAGAGACTTCACAATTGCTTCAAACGACTCAAGCAGCGAATGCATTTCTTCGGCGGATTCCCTTTTTATAGAAGATAGCTCGAACAGGGCCTGAATTTTCCTCTTCTTTAATAACTTCGTGTTTGAGTACCGCTGAACTAGCATATCCCAAGCCACCATATAGTTTGCCTTGGTGAGTGGTAGAGTGTTTACGAGATTTAACGCTTCTCCTTCCAGTTGGCTTCTCAAATAATGAAATTTTTCCACCTCTGGAAGATCCGTTTGCCAGTGAATAAGCGACATATAGAGGTCGCGGAAATTGAGCCAATCGTCGATTTTTCCCCCAAATTTTGGCAAACTTATCTGCGGCAACTTTGCATGTGGCGCGCGTATCTGAGCTGTGTCGTTCATTCTGGTCGACTGATTTAGAGCCGAGGCCTCCGGGTCATCTTTCAGTCTATCGAGCAAAAACGACTTCAATTCAAAAAATCGGTTTTCGAACTCCAATCTATCCTTAACGGTCGATTCCGTATCCACATTATCCTCATGTGCCGCTACGTCATCGACGGCGTCATTCATTTTATCCCACAGCGGTTCTAGACGTTCCAGCCGTACCGAAAACTCACTGGCCTTGGAGTTTACCGTACACTGCTCGATGAATTGGTACATATTATTGAATGAGGTCTGCAATCCTTTCAGCTTCGTTTGTAGAGCCTTCAGTGTGAGAGATTTCCCTTTCGATGATGTTGATGGCGCCATAGTTGTAGACAATGAACCGAAAAAATAAGACCACAGTAGCACAACCTCAACGGATTAGAGATATTGGAGAGCCAATTACCTGATGGCTCTTTGAATAGAGCCTTGTATGTTTATTTAGCAGCTTCAACGGCAACAGATCCGTCCAGTACCGCCGAAGTTTCGTGCCGTTAAGTCGATGAAGAAACAGTGCCGAATCCAATATTTGATGACAATCATACAGTCCGTATGTAAAGTATATGAAAGCGAAAGCCGAGAATAGCACAAACCGATTTGCTAGGTATGATTGGACAGCCACTAACCTGCTTTATAATATAATAATGCCTTGTATTCAATTCGGTGCCAAGCCAAGCCACCTTAATGACGCTGATTAGAATGGCGGACAAAGCTCCTTTGCTTTGTCGAGACCAAGAGCAATGGCGATCAAACCCCAACAGCCAAAGGTGGGCAGCAGCCACTGATACCGTGAAAACTCGTTTAGTCCACAGGTCGAATCCTTCCAGGATCCGGTTCGAAGGACCAGCTGTTTAGATGTTGCACTGGTTCTTTAGTCCGAGCGGTAAAACACTGGTCCGGGTAAATGTTCAAACCCCGTTAGAATATTGAGCGGACTTTACCAAGTACTTTCACCGTGAAATAGTAACTTGGATGTGACTAGGTGCGAAATAACACAATGCACGTTGTATCCGAAACACCACGTACTAAATATAAATTTATTGCTCGCAATCTTAATAACTAGTCACATGTATAAAATAATATAAAATTTCGCTTTCGTTGCACACACTGTAGGCAAATGTAGCTGACTGGTGCCTGTAGCTTCGACGCTGTCCCTTTTTTAACTGTAGCAATTGAAGACGCTCACCGAGCGCGGGAAAGAAAAAGCTCGCAGCTGTGAATATAGTGTGTGTTATCAGTTGCCGATAACGAGGGTTATCTCGATGGTGGGTTACACACGAACAATATCAGTTTATCTCACTAAAAAAAATGCAAGGACTATATTTCTTGAGCGTTTTTTCAAAACGTCATATCTGCAATGAGTTACTCTCTTTGTTTACTTTCTCTTCTGTTAATAATTCGGTCACTTTAACATTTATCCCTCAACTCTTTGCATAATATGCTAGTTAAAACCACCGTCTTTCGATCTGTACTGTAAAATAAGTGAAAAGTGTTATAGTGACGCCGTAAAAATCGAAAGAGAAAGTAAACAAAGAGAGTATAAAAAGAATGTCTCAAATGAGTATGGCTTCACTAATTGAACCATACAGAAAGGGTAATCTCTTTAGTGACTGGATTGATCGGTTAGAATATTGTTTTACAGCGAATAATGTGGCTGATAAACTTAAAAAAGCTCACTTTATAACCTTAGGTGGTCCGCTTGTATACGGGGAGCTTAAGCTTCAGTACCCTACAGGGAATTTGAACGACGTGTCGTACGACGACATGATAAAAAAATTGAAATCGCGTCTTGACAAAAAGCCATCAGATTTGGTACAACGTTTGAAGTTTTTTAATAGAGTACAACATCCTGATGAATCCTTAGAGGATTACGTCCTTGCAGTTAAACTCCAAGTAGAGTTTTGTTCCTTTGGGACAATTAAGGACCAAACTATACGGGATAGAATAATTTCTGGCATTTCGGATTCAGCATTGCAGGAAAAAAATTTAAATGAGGATGAAGATTTGAGTGCTGAAGCCACAGAAAAAAATAAGAATTACATGGCAGATGGCCAAATCTAATTCTAAGTCCCTGTAAGATACGCATGAAACAATTGCAATGATTAATCGATTGAACAGCCATCAGGGCTCTGCCTTAAAAAAACTTTTAAATGCATATGAAAGTGCACAAGTTAGTGCGAATCCAAATGAACCAGATCCTTCAAGGGGTCCAGTGAAATCTAGATTAGGATACAAACCTTATTGGCAAGGAGATAGTTCTAGACCAACCTTCAAAACATGGGCTCGGGGTTCCGAGCGGCAGAAGGCTGACTATTCTAACTTAACTTGCGATTTTTGCGGTGTTAGAGGCCATATTAAAAAGAAATGTTGTAAATTGAAAAACCTAAAAAGAGATGCGGTAAAATTCGTTGATCAATATAAGCAGCCTGGAAGCAGCAAGGAGAAATCACTGAGTGAAATTTTCAACCGGTTGTCTACGGAGGCGGGCAGCGACGACGATCCTCATGCAGGTGAAATGCAATGTATGTTAGTTACTTCTATAAACAAAATTAATAACCCTTGTTTGAATAATGTTTTTATGGAGGGAAAAACATCCAAATGGAGGTGAATTGTGGTTCGTCTGTGACAGTAATGAGTAAACAGCAATATGACTTAAATTTTTTGATACCTCTGAAACAATCAGTGAAGAAATATTTGGTAGTAAATGGCGATAGCCTAAAAATAGCTGGACAAACAAATGTTTTAACCATATACAAGGGTAGGCAGGCAAATTTGACATTAATTGTTTTGGACTGCAGTAATAATTTTATCCATTTACTGGGACGCGATGGATTAGATACCTTTTTCTCCAACTGAAGACAATTTTTTACAAATTCTATAAAAGAAAATAAACAGGAAGAACAAGGAACTGAGTTGGTTCGGGAAATCAAGCAAAGGTTTGCTGAAGTATTCATTAGGGATTTTTCTACTCCTATTGAAGGCTATGAAGCAGATTTGGTCTTAAAAGATTTGAATATTAAAATATTTAAATATTTAAAAAGGCTTATAACGTTCCTTATCGTTTGAGGGACAAAGTTTTATCATATTTGGACAAATTGCAGAACGAAAAGGTTATTACCACAATCAAAACTAGTGAGTGAGCATCCCCTGTTGTAGTTGTCATAAAAAATTATGACATAAGACTGGTAATTGACTGTAAGGTGTCTTTTTTTTTTATTCATTTCGTTTATTTGATAGGCACAAATGCGTTAGCTTGGCGGTGCCAATTTTTTTTGTTTTTACATTTTGTATATTTTAAAACTAGGAGGTTACAATGTTGAAATATTTTTTTAAAAAAGAAAAATTTTACAGCTATCTTAAGACTAGAAATAAGATTCTATATACAAGAGAGGGGGCGAGAGATTTTTTTTTATGAAAAAATTTTAAAACAAGGAATTCAATAGTAATAATTTTTAGGAAATATTTACAGTTATCTTAAAACTAACAATATAGTTTGGTACACAAAAGGGGGAACAAATATTTATGAGAAAATTCGCAGGTGTTTTAAGACTAGGGATACAATTCTATTTACAAGATGGGGGACAATAGTTTTAACAAAGAGGTAAAATTACAACTATCTTAAAACTAGGAATACAGAATACAAATTTGAACTTTTTTAGCGGAGACTTATGCTTGGTCAAGATATTTAGAGGGGGGCTGTAGAAGCAGTTGTATCAAGGACAGGGGAGAGAAAGCGTAGATGGTGACCGGGAGAGAAGAGCAAAACTTGCAACTTTCGCTCAAACGGGAGATCAGCGAAAGATTACCGCCTCAGTCTAGTAGGTCGGATTGGCGGATGGTATTCTTCGGACCCGCGGGGAATCCTTCAAAAGTCATCGGACCTTGAGTCGCTCTCGCTTCAGTTTCCGTAGTGGTAAGTGCGACGGCGGTTACATAGTTGCAGTCTGGAGCTGATCGGTCCCACAAGGCAAGAGAAAGCTTCTAAAACGAGAAATAAAAAGAGAGGGGCTAAATTGGGATATTTGTCGTTTTTATGAAAGTATAAATAAGGGACATATAGGGGAAATCACGATTTGCCAGTATATCTCGGACTGGGACATTGGGTAGTCTACCTCGGGCCCGAAGGGAATCCTTTAACTGAGACCTGGCGTCCAAGTACCCGGCGCATACCCAGACAACGTGCTCGATGTCGTGATAGCCCTCGTCACAAGCGCACAGACTACTCTCCGCAAGCCCAATACGCCGCAGATGCGCATCCAAGGTGTAGTGGTTGGACATAAGTCGGGACATTACACGAATAAAATCCCGACCCACATCCATCCCCCTGAACCAAGGCTTCGTTGATACCTTTGGGATAATGGAATGTAGCCATCGTCCAAGTTCACCATTGCTCCACGAGGTTTGCCAACTGTTGAGTGTCCTCTGACGACAAATACTAAAAAATTCGTTGAAGCAGATTGGTCTTTCGTATATGTCACCATTTAATGCGCCCACCTTTGCTAAAGAGTCGGCCTTTTCATTGCCCGGGATAGAGCAATGAGAGGGGACCCAAACAAAGGTAATCTGATAAGATTTTTCAGATAACGTACACAAGGACTCCCGTATCTTCCCCAGGAAATATGGGAATTGCTTTTTGGGCTTCATCGCACGAAGAGCCTCGATGGAGCTGAGGCTGTCCGAAATGATGAAGTAGTGATCTGTGGGCAGAGTGTCGATGATCCCAAGGGTGTACTGAATTGCAGCTAACTCTGCGACGTAAACTGAAGCGGGATCGTTGAGCTTGAATGAAGCGGTGATAGTATTGTTGAATATACCGAAGCCAGTGGACCCATCGAGATTTGATCCGTCAGTGTAGAACATTTTGTCACAGTCGACTTCTCGGAATTTATTATAAAATATATTGGGGATCACTTGCGGGCGTATATGGTCCGGGATTCCACGATTCTCTTCCTTCATGGATGTGTCGAAGAATACAGTAGAATCAGAAGTATCTAGGAAACGAACACGGCTGGGAGTATATGAAGAAGGATTAGTGCTCTGTGCCATGTAGTCGAAGTACAAGGCCATAAATCGGGTTTGAGAATTAAGCTCGACGAGCCTCTCGAAGTTTTCAATCACCAACGGGTTCAGAATGTCGCATCGGATGAGCAATCGATATGAGAGTTCCCAAAATCGATTTTTTAGCGGAAGAACGCCCGCCAGCACTTCGAGACTCATCGTATGGGTCGAGTGCATGCAACCCAAGGCAATGCGCAAGCAACGATACTGGATTCTCTCCAGTTTGATGAAGTGTATGTTCGCAGCGGAGCGGAAACAGAAACACCCGTACTCCATCACCGACAATATCGTTGTTTGGTATAACCTGATCAGGTCTCCTGGGTGAGCACCCCACCATGTTCCAGTTATTGTTCGGAGAAAATTGATCCTTTGTTGGCATTTCTGTTTCAGATACCTAATGTGACATCCCCAGGTACCTTTAGAGTCGAACCAGACCCCGAGATATTTAAATGTGAAAACCTGGTTGATCGTTGCACCCATTAATAGAAGCTGGAGTTGCGCCGGCTCACGCTTCCTAGAAAAAACAACCAACTCAGTTTTCTCCGTGGAGAACTCAATACCCAGCTGAAGAGCCCAAGCAGACAAATTGTCCAAGGTATTTTGTAATGGTCCTTGCAAATCGGCAGCTTTGGGCCCTGTAACAGAGACCACGCCGTCGTCTGCAAGTTGCCTTAGCGTGCATGAATTGGCAAGACAATCGTCAATGTCATTCACGTAGAAATTGTAGAGCAGGGGACTTAGACATGAGCCCTGGGGAAGACCCATGTAGCTAAATCGCGATGTTGTTAAATCGCCATGCGAAAAGTGCATGTGCTTTTCAGACAACAGGTTTAGCAAAAAGTTATTTAAAATTGGCGAAAGACCATGCTGGTGCAGCTTCTCTGACAGAATGTTGATAGAAACTGAGTCAAAAGCCCCCTTAATATCCAAGAAGACTGATGCCATCTGCTCTTTGTTAGCATAGGCCATTTGGATTTCTGTAGAAAGCAACGCAAGGCAATCGTTCGTCCCTTTGCCTTTGCGGAAGCCAAATTGTGTATCTGACAGTAAGCCATTTGCTTCAACCCAATTGTCGAGGCGAAACAAGATCATTTTCTCGAACAACTTCCGAATACAGGACAGCATTGCAATCGGCCGATATGAGTTGTGGTCGGAGGCTGGTTTTCCTGGTTTTTGGATGGCGATGACCTTCACTTGCCTCCAGTCATGAGGGACAATGTTACCCTCAAGAAACTTGTTAAATAAATTCAACAAGCGCCTTTTTGCAGTGTCAGGTAGATTCTTCAGCAAGTTGAATTTGATTCTGTCTAACCCTGGGGCGTTATTGTTGCATGATAAGAGAGCAAGTGAGAACTCCACCATCGAAAACGGTGTTTCGTTCGCGGTATCGTGAGGAGACGCGGCGCGGTACGTTTTCTGTACCGGGACAGAGTCCGGACAGATCTTCTTGGCGAAAGCAAATATCCAACGGTTTGAATATTCCACGTTCTCGTTGGTACTATTACGGTTACGCATACGTCGAGCCGTACCCCAAAGAGTGCTCATCGCTGTTTCTCTCGTTAACCCGTCGACGAACCGGCGCCAATAACTACGTTTTTTGGCTTTCATTAGACTCTTCATTTGCCTTTCTAACGACGCGTACTGTAGATAGCTAGCGGGTAACCCGTCTTCCCGGAAGGCCTTATATGCAGTGGACTTTTCCGCGTACAGCTCTGAGCACTCTTTATCCCACCACGGGGTGGGAGACCGTCCATGGGTATTCGCGCTGGGTACTGGTTTAGTCTGAGCTTGATTCGCACTGTCGAGAATCAAGCCAGCCAAAAACCTGTACTCTTCCTCCGGAGGAAGTTCTTGAGTGGATTCGATTTTAACGGATATCGCGGTCGCGTAACTCTTCCAATCAATGTTCCGTGTGAGGTCATATGAGACATTGATTGTTTCCGATGGTCTTGAACCGTTAGCAATTGAAATCACGATAGGCAAATGGTCGCTACCGTGGGGATCAGGGATCACCTTCCACATGCAATCTAACTGTAGCGAAGTCGAGCATAGAGATAAATCCAACGCGCTTGCGCGTGCTGGTGGTGTAGGAATCCGCGTCATTTCTCCCGTGTTTAAGATGGTCATGTTGAAATTATCGCAAAGATCTTGGATTAATGTTGATCTATTATCATCATGAAGACAGCCCCATACCGTACCGTGCGAGTTAAAGTCTCCCAGAACTAGCCGCGGTGCCGGTAAGGATTCCGTGATATTACAAAGCGTTCGGTGCCCTACCGAGGCTCTAGGAGGAATGTAGATGGAAGCAATGCAAAGGTCTTTACCTTTGATTAAAACTTGACAAGCGACAATTTCAATGCCTGGTGTCGAAGGGAAGTTAATTCGGTTGAAAGAATAGTACTTTTTGATCCCCAAAAGTACTCCTCCATAGGGGTTTTCTCGATCCAGACGAATTATATTAAAGTCGTGGAAGTTGAGATTTATATCGGAAGTTAACCAAGTTTCACATAATGCGAAAGCATCACATTTTAAACTATTTAGTAAAAATTTAAAGGAATCGATTTTCGGGAGGATACTTCTGCTGTTCCACTGTAGAACAGTGATCGAATCGGTGACCTCGTTCGATGACTTAGCCATCGAAGGATACGATCGCTGCAAGGAGGGGCCATTTAGTAGTCAACTGCTTCAAAAATGTTTGCACTATAGGGAGAAAACGTATCAGAAGGCTTTTAAGAGGATCAGTAACATTGAAAGCTGTGAAAATTAAGTCCACTATGTCAGAAAATTTCATTAGTCCGCTACTGGACTGAGTATCTGTTTGAAAAAAGGGGACACTTGGGGTTTTTGGTGTCCCTGGAAGTGGTGGGTACTCCTTGTTAGAATTAATATTTCCAAGTCCTGGAGCAAATTGCTTCGGCTTTTGTGCATCACTTCCGTTGGATTTATTGATTTTAGTTGGCGCACTCTGAGTGGACGACACCTTGGCACCCTTACGAGGCAATGTAGGGGAGGCTGGATTTCTCCTCTTCCTGGATTCCCCTGGGTTAACCAAAGATGTTCCCTCTTGTGGGTCGTCAGATTCTTGCTCAACGCCAGCCAAAAGAGCAAAGGAATTTTCGGAAGGGACAGATGGCGAAGCATTCTTTAGCATTTCTGCATAAGAGTGCCTCGAGCGATCCTTAAGGGAGCGCTTAATTTTATCCCCGCGCTGCTTGTACGCCGGGCATGACTTAAGAGCATGCGGAGGGCCCCCGCAGTAAATACACTTCTCAGTTTCTCCACCGCAAGCGTCATCCTCATGCTCTCCCTCGCATTTGCCGCACCGTTTTTTATTGCCACAATAAGTGGCTGTGTGGCCCAGTTGCTTGCAATTGCTGCAGTTCATTACCCGCGGTACAAATAGGCGAACAGGTAGGCGAACCTTATCCAGGAGGACATAGTTGGGAAGAGCAGATCCGGAGAAAGTCACCCGAATCGAGTCTGACGGAGAATAAGTTGTCTTATCATCTTCAGTTTTTGCGGAGTACAATTGCTTGCATTCCAGAATTTTCACCTTTTGAAGTGAAGGGTCCTTAAAGCAGCCAACCCCGTACTTCAACAGGTCTTCGCACTTTAGACCCGGTTCGGCGACGACCCCATCGATCTCCACAACTCTACAAGGCACATACACTTTGAATTGCTTCGTAAAACGCTCGCTGCGAGCAATCTGGTTTGCCTGGTCGAGGTCATTTACTATAACGCGTATCTTATTAGCTCGAACACGTGTTATCTGAGCCACGGACGGGTAGTTGGCAGTCAGCTCCCGTGAGATTTCTAGAATATTGGGCGATTTCGTGTTGGGCCGGAAATACACCACCCAGGGTCCAGTCGAACTGGCTGGGTATGTTTTAATACGGGGAGGACTGGGGGAATCAGGGAAGGGAGTAATTTCGGGTTTATCCGGTATATCCATGGGAATATCATTCCCATCCAATGTTACTTCGCCCTCGGCCATTTAGGCACGAGGATAACACGTGGTGTAAACGAGAGATGAAACTTATATTCAGGGGAAAGGACAGAAGTAGAGACCGATCGGGGAAAGGGAAATGAAAGAAAAAAAATACTTAGCTTATATAGCAGCGATTCCGGCTATTCTGGTATTCACTTCACCAGCCTGGGCACCGGCGAACAAAGACTGCCTCGAACAAACAACAACCTTAACTGACAATTTATTCTTGTTCACTTTATGCACAGCACCAGAAAACGAACTGCTTCGATCGAGAGCTCGGAGGGGTATGACTGTAAGGTGTCTATAAACAAATGTTTAACTCCGCATGCTTACCCTTTACCTACAGCACAAGATTTGTTTGCCGGATTGGCGGGGTGTAATGTTTTTGCCTTTCTCCTATGGAAAGGCTCTGAAAACCGGCTTCTTGACCGAAGCCCGGAGGGCTTAGTTTCTTATACCATTCGACTCAGTTCGTCGAGTTCGGCAAACTTCTGTGTGTGTGTGCGCGTATGTATGTATGTATGTATGTGACCAAAAATATGCGCATCGGTTCCTCGGAGATGGCTGAACCGATTTTATCAAACTTAGTCTCAAACGAAAGGTATAACGTTCCCATAGGCTTTCATTTAATTCTGACTTCCGGTTCCGGAGTTACGGGGTAAAGAGTCCGGTCACGCATGAAATTCCCATATAAATCGGCATCAGCATGTTATCTAAAAGATGCAAAACTTCATAAAATGTGGCCTAAATTATTTGGATTTGTAGTTTCAGCTCACTGATGTCCAATCAAACTCACGTTGACCAATTTGGACACCTTCGGCGGAACCGGAAACTTCGGGAAAATGATCAAGTTCCTGAATTTAGTTCACATCTGCTTCTTAGAAATGTCGGTCTCAATTTTCTCAAATTTCATCTCAAATGAAAGCTACTGCATCCCTATTAACTGCTCTTAAATTCCATTGGAATCGGAGTTCTGGTTCCTGTGTTACTAAATGCCCAAAACTGCAACACTAATTGAAATGAATTTTACATTGTTCGAAATTGTTGGTCCTGATCACTTATTGCAAATCAAAGTCTCTATGATCACTTTAGGAACCATCGAGGCTTCCAGAAGGTCCGAAGAAATGGCCAAATTCTGAAATTAGAGTCACACCTGTTTCTCATATATTGCTGAATCGATTCTCACAATCTTATTCTTAAATGAAGGGTATAGTATTCACATTGATTGCTACCGATTGTCATTTTAACGAAGTATTGGTTCCGGAGTTATAAATAAAAGAATACGTTCACACCATAAATTTCCCTAATAAACCTTTTTGCCTTTCTCCTATAGAAAAATTTTGCAATCACTCTGACAATCGACTTTTCAACAGACGTCCAGAGAGCCGCAACTCTTATACCATTCAACTCACTTCCTCGAGTTCGGCGAATGTGTGTGTGTGCGTATGTACATACGTATTTGGCTAACAATCGCACACTCAAGGTTACTCAAGGTAGATAGTATTGCTAGGTTGCTTTTGAATTAAATTCTGATCCGACATCCTGTTTCAGAGTTGCTGGTTGACAAGTGCGATCATACAGTAAATTCCCATATAAACTGGTACTGCCATGATACCTAGAAAACTTATTAAAATGGTTGTTAAATTACTTAGATTCGCTGGCCTGTAGTCACTTTGATCACATTGGTCACCTAGAATGTCTTCATGCCCCGGAAATCTTGCCAATGTTCAGAGTTAATTTCACGCCTATTCATCAGAGAGCATTCTTGACCGTTTTCCATCATCTTCTATATATGAAGTGATTGGTGCGATGCTTCAATTGGCTGCTATTGAATTTCATTCCGATCTGACTTTCGGAACCTGAGTTATAGGTTGGTTAGTGCGGTCACATAGGAATTTCCTATATACCTGTACATTACTTAAACGGTTAAAAACTACAAAATGTGTCATACTCAGTTACGTTTCGGCTTCGCCTCATCAGAAACCGACACTAACTTATTGTCGGAATAGATTAGCGAACGGGACATCACGTTTGATCAGTCGTTCGATTGAAACACAAAGTGTGTTTTACTTTTAAGGGATTTGCGTCAAGCCGGCGCTAATCTATTCCGACAATAAGTTAGTGTCGGTTTCTGATGAGGCGAAGCCGAAACGCAACTGAGTATGAAATAAGGATTTGTGCCCTCCTGTACAAAGACTGGTTTTACCAACAAATTTTCACCCTAGTGAGAAATTTTGGTTTTTACCAAATTTTCCTCCTTAGGGTGAAATATAGCATAGCACAAAGTGTGATTATTGCAACCACAGCAAATATATTATTTTTGACAGAAGTTCTGGCAACATTGCCTAGACCGACCGTCAAATGAACTTTTTGTTGCTTTGGTTTTGAGTTATTAGTGGATACGCGAAAGTATTGCGAATCTTTTCTAAAATTCACTTTGCGACTTTTCAGTCATGCACCAACAGGCCGAGCGTCAAATTACGCGCTCGTTTAATTTACACCACCGCGAGTGTAAAAATACTTTGACGTTTTTGCCTTTCTCCTATAGAAAGGTTATGCAATCACTCTGAATATCGTTAACCTAATCCCGGCCCGGAGGGCCGTCTGTCATATACCATTCGACTCAGTTCGTCGAATTCGTCAAATGTCTGTGTGTGTGCGTATGTATGTGTGTGTATGTATGTATGTATGTGACCAAAAATAAGCACATCGGTTACTCGGAGATGGCTCAACCGATTTCATCAAACTTAATCTCAAATGAAAGGTACAATGTTTCCATAAGCTGCTATTGAATTTCATTAAATTCCAAATTCCGATTCCGGAGTTACGGGTTTAAGAGTGCGGACACAGCGAATTCACATTTTTGCCTTTCTCCTATAGAAAGGTTATGCAACCACTCTGAACATCGTCAATCTAATTGTTTTTACTTACATAGGTTTTCTGTATTTTAACAGGGTCGTAGTTAGGGGGATACGGTGAGGGGAACCCCCCCCCCACATCAATCACCACCCTTCCCTAAACCGCCCTCTACGCGAATAAAATTTTCTAATTTCTCTAAAATAAACTTTCCTTGTAAGTCTGAAAAACCAGTGAAATTTTTTTTTGAAATGATTTTGAGTTAAGAGACTAATTTAAAATTTCTTAACAATTTGAAAATTTTTGGCGGGGTCCAAACCCCCGAACCCCTTCTTCTGGATCCGCCGCTGGTTTCAAGTGTTTCAGCGTCGACACATAGCAACTCAAGTTCGTAGCTGTCGATTCATTGTACGTATGTGTAAATCGCACAGAATATCTAATAGACAGTTCCATCATTATATTAAACATAACCAGCCATGGAATCGTAGTTTGGATAAATGAGAAAGACACAACTGCACCACTAGGTGGATTAAAACGGGTTTTTCCTAAAAAAAATCGCTGTTTTAAGCGCTAAAAATTGTATTTAAAAATTCTCATCTACAAAACAAAAAATTATGCATGAAAAAGGAATTGTCAAGGTGATCACGAAAAACCATTTTTGGAAAAACGATATTTCGAGATAATTGAGTTTAAAATTTCAAGTTACCACTGATCTTGGTAGACGAAACGCGCTTGGAATTACGATTTACCCTGATCAGAAACAGCTGAGCACCAAATTTGAGACACCTGTTCTGGTAATATTGACAACGACAAAAGCTGCGTCAAGTATCTCAAAACAAGCAAGGAGAAAATCGGATGCTCGCGAACATAAATGCAGCAACCACGATGATGACACGGAAGTGTTTAATAGCGAGATAGATATCAATAACACCCTATACGCAGTTGGTGAGGAACAAATATTTTCCGCCTCGTAAACAGGTAATCACGTGCAATGGCTAAGAGCTTACGCGAGATCTTTTGGACAACCAACCATTAAAACTCGTTTTATTATTTTTATTATCGGAAATCGATAGAAATAGATAAAAGATCCTCTGCCTCGATTAGCTAAAGCGTTGAACTAAACGAATTGTTTATAAAAAAGTAGAAGTTTTATGGACGACTAAGCACTAAAACGAAGAACACCTGAACGGCGATGCAACAGACGACGAGGATGGCACGGTAACGCACCTGGGAGCACGCGCGGAAGACATTACACTACCGGCTCCGGATCTCCAAGAAATCCAGGAGGAGATTAGCCGGCTCAAAAATAATAAAGCCGCTGGGGTTGACCAAATACCAAGCGAGCAACTAAAACACGGTGGCGAGCCACTGGCTAAACCGCTGCACTGGGTGATTACCAAGATTTGGGAGCAGGAGATTTTACCGGAGGAGTGGATGGAAGGTGTCGTGTGTCCTATCTACAAAAAGGACGACAAGCTGGATTGCTGTAATTACCGAGCAATCACCCTGCTGAACGCCGCCTACAAGGTACTCTCCCAAACACTATGCCGTCGACTATCACCAATTGCAAGAGAGTTCGTGGGGCAGTACCAGGCGGGTTTCATGAGCGAACGATCTACCACGGACCAGGTGTTCGCTCTTCGTCAAGTACTGCAGAAATGCCGCGAGTACAATGTGCCCACACATCATTTATTCATCGACTTCAAAGCCGCATACGACACTATCGATCGAGATCAGCTATGGCAGATTATGCACGAGTACGGATTCCCGGACAAACTGACGCGATTAGTGAAGGCGACGATGGATCGGGTGATGTGCGTAGTACGTGTCTCAGGGACGCTCTCGAGTCCCTTCGAATCACGCAGAGGGTTACGGCAAGGTGATGGTCTCTCGTGTCTGTTATTCAACATCGCGCTGGAAGGTGTAACAAGAATTTCACAAAGTCCGTTCAGCTACTTGGCTTCGCCGATGACGTTGATATTATTGCACGAAACTTTGAGAAGATGGAGGAAGCCTACATCAGACTGAAAAGAGAAGCCAAGCACGTCGGACTTGCCATCAACACGTCGAAGACAAAGTACATGATAGGAAGAGGTTCACGAGAAGAGAATGAGAACGGCCCGCTTCGAGTTTGCATCGGTGGCGACGAAATCGAGGTGGTTGAAGAGTTCGTGTACTTGGGCTCACTGGTGACCGCCGACAATGATACCAGCAGAGAGATTCGTAGACGCATCGTGGCAGGAAATCGTGCTTACTTTGGCCTCCGCAAGACACTTCGGTCGAACAGAGTTCGCCGTCGTACGGAGTTGACCATCTACAAAACGCTGATTAGACCGGCAGTGTTCTCTACGGGCACGAGATCTGGACCATGCTCGTGGAGGACCAACGCGCACTTGGTGTCTTCGAATGGAAAGTGCTGCGTACCATCTACGGTGGAGTGCAGATGGAGACGGCGAATGAACCATGAGTTGCATCAGCTGTTGGGGGAGCCGCCCATCTGTCGTACCGCGAAAATCGGACGACTACGGTGGGCTGGGCACGTAGCCAGAATGTCGGACAATAGCCCGGTGAAAACGGTTCTCAATTGCAATCCGACCGGTACAAGAAGACGTGGCGCGCAGCGAGCACGATGGATCGACCAGGTGGAAGACGATTTGCGGACCCTTCGCAGACTGCGTGGCTGGCGACGCGCGGCCATGGACCGAGTGGAATGGAGAAATCTTCTGTATAGGGCACAGGCCACTTCGGCCTTAATCTCTTAATAAATAAATAAATAAGCACTAAAACTCTCCAAAGTAATTTTCACGTTTAATAAAATTCAGATGTATTACTCGTTGAATTGAACCCAATTTGAATGTCTGTATAAGGTCCGTGCACTCTGTACTCTTAGTATAAATACTAGGCATCACATTCAAGCGTACAAGGCAAAAAAAAATATTTCAATTTACTAAAAACGATATAGCCGAGACGACCGATTTTGCTTTCGCGTCATCTTAACACAATATCGTTTTCATTGGCACTTAGTTTCATTTTTATGCAAGAAATTCGTTCCGCATTAAAACACTTTTGCGACTACAATGTTGTGGCTGGTTGAATCTATAAGTCCAATCATTTCGATTTCATGTCTTCAGTATGTGATAGTCTATTGGTCTGTTTTTTAATCGTTGTGGAATAAAATAACAGAGATGATCAGAAATTACGGAGTAGAAAAAAAAGAATCAGCTAATCTACATAAGTCGCCTCAAGAGTATCTCTTCTATCTTCTCTACACACTAGTGTGAACGTAGTATTAATTGAAATTGTTTCCTAAATTTTGGTAAAACAAACCTGTAATCAAAAGGCATTGCAGCTTTCTTCTAGAAGTCCTGCATCGTTTCCAATCTTGATTATGATTGTAGAAAAAACATGAGCTAATTAAAAACGAACCAATTACTGTCAACATGTTTGAATTGATTTGGAATTTCCAATATCGGTCTGTTGGCAGCGTAGGAAGTATTACGCACTTCAGTTTACAACAGTGTCCGTGGACGGAGAACACGGGTTGGTGCGTAGTGGTTAATTTGTGATAGGAGATCGGGAACATCATATTCAGCCAGAAGAAGCTTAGACACGAAAGGTAGCTTGCGATGCGTGTCTACGATTTTCTAAAGTTGTAATGTGTTTATGACACTTAGAGCAGTTCTGTTTTTTCACGGACATCCCATTGAACCTTATCAAATTAATAACGATGTTCGAGGTCCTAATAGTTTTCTTATATCTGCTGCGCGAACCTACGACTGGCCGCTAGCAGTTGGGCAAAACTATATCGAGACTTGGTACTCTATTTATATAGGATGGCGCTAAAGCAGAGTACTTTGGTTGCAGACTATTAGGCGTTTTAATGTGTTAGGTACCTTTGTGTTGTTATTGTGCTGTTTGACTTAGAAATAAATAGTAAATTAAATTGACCCCTTTTCGGAGCACGTTACAAAGTGTAGTCCTAATAATCGACAACGATCTTCGTATGGCGGCAGGTTCAGCGGATCGTTCCAAGGCAGTTGACGTAACGCATATCGTATGAATCTGCGCTGGGCAGCTTCAATTGTTCGCCTAAAAGAGAAACCCACCAGACGCCGTTTGCAAATTCCAACGGTGAAAATTGTAACTTGTAAATAATAATAGAATTCATGTTCAAAAGCAATAATTCGTCAATGTACTATAGCCTTTCCTGTATCAGATAACATGTTGTCTATTGCCTTAGTTTTGGAATTGTTTTTACTAAGAACTTTTCAAAAGTAGATTCAGTTTCCATTGGCTATCTCAAGTCATCAGAATTGACATATTTATGCAACAAGTCCGAAACAAAATCTTGGCTACTGGCCTGTCTTCGGAGCAGACCCCGCACTCACTAGATGTGTGCAATCTAGGAGGTTGCGTGTGTGGTGGGTATTGAAGGAGACTGGGTGAAGGTGTCCAAAGATCAAGTAACCTAGAAATCTAAAAATCATTCAGTCATTACTCAAAGTAGTTGAATTGTTTGGTCACGATGGTGATGATGAGAAAAGGATGGTGAAAATCAAAATGGTACTATCCTGTTATCGGCTAGTTCCACTGTGTAAGGCAAATTTGATTTCAACAGCGGTTTTCCCTGCATGAACAACGACGTAAGCAAACAGAAACAGGTAGCGAGCTTTTGAATCCGTATCGAATCACATCGTCCGGTTCGCGAGTGGAAAGCTATGTCAAAAGCTATTCAAACCCAGCACCCCCTTATGCTGTGTCACGTCACGTGAGACCATTTGTGTATATATGTGTGTGTATGTGGCTTTTCCGTTGTTTCAAAGGGGATGCTTTGTGTGGCCTCTAGGAAGCCTATATATGCACAGGCACTGAAAGGCCATTGATGCCGCGTGTCAACATTGCATCAGCTTCAAAGTTTCGCCTAAACGGATGCGTTTCTCATCCTTCCGGTTCGATTGAATGCGGCTTTCCACGTTTTGCTGTACCCCGAAACGGATTCATTTCAGATGAAACACATCTTGTTAGCCTGACACGTTCGACTGATTCCGGTGTGATTTCAAGCTTGTTTTCCTACGCCGCCGTTTGCTCGTTGACTTTGCAGTCTGTCGATTATTTGAAATTTGCACTCTCCGGTAGCTGTTTTGCAACGGCCCCCGTCCTCGTCAAAGCTTGTGCAAAAGCCGAACCGAGCAGATATTGACCATTCCCTTTCATCTTCCAGCCGGCCGAAAGGCTTTCGTCGGTGATTCGAGGATGAAATAGAATTGGCCTTAGCTGGAGTGAAATGACGTTTTGCCTCAAGTTTCCGGTTCTATTAAATCATCACCTCATTTGCGAATGCCAAGTAGCTATATGATGTGTGTTAATTCAAATTACTACAAAACTTGTAGGGATGGGTTTTAATTAACTCTATTGAACTTTATCGGAATTTTTCCATCATTTGGTTCAACCAAAAATTACTCTAATATTCCACCGTTGTAATAAGGGTGTAGATCCTTTTCAGCGATGTAAACAGTATCACAAGCAAGAACCCGCAGTCCCACATTTACTCCTATAATGAACCAGCTCCAGTCTCTGCATTATGTGTTTTTCGTCTTCTGGGCAACCCTTGAGACAAGGGCATGTGAACAGAAAAACTCCGCATGTAATGAACGCAATTAAGGTGAGTTATGTTTACTGTTATTGGAAAAGTTTCCATTTTATTAGGATTCCCTCTTCAGGTCGTCTAATTTCATTTGATTAACTGCTCCGGTTTGCGAGTGCTCTCAAACGTAGAATAAACTTGTTTTTTTCTCGCACTCGAAGTAGGCGGCGAATTCGGGAGTCATTTAAGGAACTGAAAATCATAAATTGTGATGGGTTGCTTTTCACGTTCGCGTGAATTAAAGTTTCTTAAAGTAGGCCGGAAACTGGCACAGATCGATTCACAGACTATGGAACTGAAAATGCTTCTGTTTGAGGTAAGTGAAGAACATAAATCCCAGCTTTATAGTGCAAATGATCTTCCCAGCGATCTGAGTCAGCATCAGGCTTTCCTGTTCGATTGAAGCACCTTCACGCGCGGCTCCGAACCGTACGTTCCTGCAGTCAAGCGCTGCCACCGGCACCGGTAAGTACGATTTGATTCATTGCCGTTCATTTCGCGCAAATGGATGTAAATAGCGGCGGTATCAATCTTGCTTATTTATCGCCGTGAGGTTATTTTTCCTATTTATCGCAAAGCGTGAATAAAGGAGATCGCATTTTTCCTGAGCGACGCTGTCGTGTTGGGCTCAGGTTCGTTCCCTGAGATGGGAGGCTAGGTGGTGGCCGTAATTTAGTGCGTCGATTTATGCTCCGTCATTAATTTGTGTGATTATGATCGCCGTTCTGTTTGTCTTGATTTGTTTTGATGAACTACGTTGTATCATTTGGGATTCATCCGTCATTCATGTCGCAAGTTTGAAGTTGCATCAAGTCAACAAAAAAACAAGGCAACTGCTGGTGGTTGGGTGATTTTTGTCTTGCAGCACAGTGTTCGGATAAAACCTACACACCAAAAAAATCTGAATTTTATCGTTGACGTAATTGCAAACATGACACAATTCAACAAACCGTAATTTACGATATGACGGAACATTACCGTGTTCCGTTTAATTTTACATGAAACATATACTTTACATGCACAATGACATAAAATTACACTTCCTACCATTCAGAACAAACGCTGTATGTAGAGTAAAATTACATGTTTTACGAAATTAAACGTCATATAAAATTAAAATCAAACGTAAAACTAAGTCATTTTTGATTCTCGTATATGTCAGGGTTAGGAGACGTAAATTTACACTATGTTTTCTAGGTGTGTAAATAAATGTTTTTATATTTGAGCATTCGTGATCAAAATACAGAAACATGAATAGTCCACCTCGTATTTATAAATTCACTTGTGTTTCGAAAAAAACCATATTTGTTACTATAAGCGATATCCACTAATAGAATCATCAAATTTTGTATAAATCCTACTAAAAGTTCAAAATTAACTATATCTTTAATCAAAGCGGCTTTGTCAAACTGAGCTTTCAAACTGAGGATTTCTGAGAAGCATTACCTAGTTTTCGATTAAATTACTATGAATCGATTAATAATTCGACTTGTCCGTTATGCCAACCGTAGGTGTCCGTTTTTCCAATATTGTTGACGACATGTAAGCTCGAGAGCAAAATGTTCCAATCAAGCATGGAATTTCTAGTTTTTAATGAAAATTTCACCTTATATTTAGGGAACACTTATATACCTATTAGGGTTCGTCGCGGTGCGGATGTGGACGGTAAATGGATAGTCCGCACCGCAACCGCAAAAAAATAATAAAACCGCACCGCTTACCGCAACCGCACTGCATTTACCGCACCGCACCGCGCGCTAATGCGGTAAATGCGGTAAAAATCTGTATTTTTCAAAAGTGTGTTGAAAAAATATTAATTTATTTGTATAACTATATATAATTTCCTATTTACACGAACATTAACTTTGACGGACTCCTCAGAATGAAAAATTTATTAAAAAATGTCAACTTTGCAAGTTTTATTAATAAAATGCCGTACATCTTGAGATAAATACTTTCGAAACAAGGTAAACATTAGCATAGCACTGAAGTCCTATGAAATGTAGCTGTATTTCATCATTATACATACAAAAACGTTTTTCAGCTGCAATTAATAGGAAAACTTTTAATTAATATCAGATCAGGTATCCATCCCATCTCAACCGGTACAGAGTTGTTGAAGGACATTTGAAAAACTGCAAAATATGTATGATCTACAGCATACAGCAGAAATGTTTATACAAATAGAGGATTTAAGGAACAAAATACGTTAAAACACTTACTTCGTATTTTTCAAGAAATCGATGTATTCTTATTAAAATACTAAGATTGCACCCTTAAAATTGTATGAGTTGTAATTTTCTAATAGCTAGTTCGAAAGATCTACCTTTTTATGTAGTTTTTCTAATATTTTTCCATAATGCCAATGCAAAAACTTCAATTGAAGTTGGTAGAGGTCAAAAATAGTCCTGTGCAAAATTTGGTATCTGGGCTAACTTTGACACTTTTCGCAATATGAAAAGAGGCTTTGAGAAACACAAAAAAATCGAAATACCCTATACTTACTTCGAAAGCTTTAATTTCAAAAAGTTACAAAATACTCCTAACTGAAAAATATTAGTTGTTAAATTGGTAGAAAATATTCCCAGTTGGACGAACAATGGACGTATGCGAAAAAAAGTTATGTAGAAGGAGTCTTAAAAACGAACTGCAGGAAAATTCATTGCGAATTTACACAGAAACCAACAGAGATAGAAATACGATGTTGAAGAACGAATAATAAAGTTATCAGCCTAATTTGGACCCTTGCTTATTTTGGACGCTCTTCAAACATTTGTCTCCCTTACTGCTGATTCCTCCAAATTCGTTTGTTTTGATGATGATAATTTCATTCTTTGGGTTGTTTTTAAGTCTTAAGACTTTTTTAAGTTCATCTTTAAGTTCTCCAAATTAATTAAAATTTACAGTTGAGAAAACGCCATCGTACACGATTCATAATTTCACGATTGCCAAGAGGAATCGGGAGAAATGAGGCTTTTTTCAATTGAATTTCACAGTACAATTAGAGCTTCCATCCCGGGAAATTATTTCCCGGGAATCCCGGGATTTTTGGATTTCCCGGGATTCCCAATTCCCGGGAAATTGTGTTTTCCCATTCCCGGGATTCGGGAATCCCGGGAAAAAAGATTTTTAATTTATTCCAAAAGGCATAGGTTCTGCGAAAGAAATTCTGTAGGAAATATTTTTACCGGCAAACATTTGGAGTGAGTAGTGAATGCAGATTGTAGCGTTAGTGACGCGCGGTACTTTCTTAAAAAATCGATGAGTGTATGTTACAAAACTTGGGATGGTTTTAAGTGATATCATGCTTAACGCAA
Source organism: Topomyia yanbarensis (assembly GCF_030247195.1). Lineage (NCBI taxonomy): Eukaryota > Metazoa > Arthropoda > Insecta > Diptera > Culicidae > Topomyia > Topomyia yanbarensis. The sequence goes on along the minus strand of NW_026683342.1, from coordinate 10,360 downwards.
ACGCTTTTTAAAATAAGGAATGTTTCTAGAACGTCTGCAGAAATATTTGGTCAGTTCATCGAATGCATATTTCGTCTAATTTGTAATACCGTAGGTGTAATATCTGTAAATTTTTGAATGTATGAAAAGCAATACACAACACTGTATCTGTCCAACATCATGCGCATCCACACTCTTTGAATGTCGCTTTCAAGGATGCAGAAAGGATTTTTGAAGGGATAAGATCAAACAATCCAGATACTCACCCGTAACAAGAAATCGATAGTGGGATTCGTCCATCGCTGTACAGTTCGTCCATTATCTACTTGATTTTGATTCACAATTAATTCGAAATGATGCTGATCTTACTGTGATGGAAATGGATTCCATATATCACATTTTCTCATTTAATCGGAAATGACTGCCCACTACCCTGAAGCAGCTCGATCTTTTCATTCAAGATTATTAAAGAAGGTGCTTTGCATTAAATTGATTACATTCCATCGTATCAGAACAACGAATTCCAATTTTGGACAGTAACTCCAGCAGCTGCGTTTAGTCCCAATTGTAATCGTAATTACCAAAATTTAGGTTATGCCTATAGCCAAGAAAAATCATCAAAAGGAGTTGATGTTGCGTAAACTTATTGACGAGCTATCGAATGATTGAATGATGTGTAGGCCACCAAATCGCCATTTTCTGACAACTGCCTTTAGGACAGATATACATGCAATCAAACGGATTTGAAAAATTTTCGATTCATTCTTTTGTTTTCAAGAAAATCATTCACCTTTTTATTTTTCTTCTGTATTCCCGGGATCCCGGGATTTCCCGGGAAATCTATTATTTATTTCCCGAATCCCGGGAAGCTGAAAACCGTCGGGAAATGGAAGCTCTAAGTACAATTCAATTGTTTTTCAATGATTGGATTGTGCATTTTATATATTTGAAAAGGTTCGCTTGTAATTTTTTCAAAATGTTCAAAATATGTCGTAAATATAATGGTGCCAAATTAATAATGTAAGTAACGATGGGTTGAATATAGATTATATTCGGATTTCTTTTCAAATCATTGTAAAGTCCATGGAAATTAGAGCAATTAAATGTTTAGTATGTTTCCCTATTGTAAGGTAATAATTTGCGTCGTTCTTAAATGCTAAAAGTCAAAGTTTTAATTCACTTTTTGAAGCAGACTTTATCAATTATTTTTTTAAGTGCGGTTGCGGTAATACCGCGCGGTAAAAGCTCATTTCCCGCACCGCATCCGCGAGAAAAAGTGTCTCACCGCACCGCAGTTCTTGCGGTGCGGGTGCGGTAAATACCGCGCGGTTGCGGTAATTACCGCAACCGCGACGAACCCTAATACCTATGATTCCATTGTGATGAAGATACTAAATATAACTCGAGGTAGGTGGAAAAATGATCCAAACCATAAGGTTCCCCTATCAACTGCTCGAATCTATGAAACATAAACCAAATAAATAAATCCATAAGTATTATTCTAAATCTTTGGCACTTTCACTGACAGAAAATAATTCGGTATATTTGCACCAGAGTGATGGGGAATAACATATTATTAATCATGAAATACTTCACGCTGCAAAATTGTGTCCATGAATAATTTTAATATTCTAAATTCTGTGGAATAGTTTTCGCGAAAGTATTAATTCCAAATGGTGTGCTATATGAACAATATCATGAAAGTGGAAACAAATTTAATAGTGTGAACTATTTTACGAGAATGTATGAGGAATTAATACAAATGAGATTCCATCAGGAACCAGTTTTGCGTTTCACGAAATAGTTCAAATATTAATATTAAGACCATGCACAAAATGCATGATATGTATCCGATATCACGGAAATGAAATCTAGTTTACGGCATAAAATTTTACCAAAGATTAATATTCCAAATATTGTGCAATGGTCCCCGTGAAATTTTTGAAATCAAGGGCTGAATCGCTTCAAATATGAATAAGATGTAGAAAGTGAAAATGATTAGGAATATCTTCCATATTCATGAACTTATTCATGACCACGTAAAACAGAACTTGATTAATATATGAGTCATTCCACGCGAAGTGATCAAGGCATGCGTAATAGGGTGGGAAAAATAGATTCCAGCTCCGAGCAACTTTTTGGGTCCTAGAAAATCTGTGCAAATTCTTAGCTCGATCCCTGAAACTATAAGTTGTTCAAGGAGTTTAGAAAAAATATAAATTTTTGGCGGCAATGCTGCCAACTACGAGATTTTCTCAGTTAAATATTAAAAGTAAATTTTCTCGCAATACATATATTTTAACTGTCTCCTAAAACATTTTTACATAAAAAAGATGGGAGGGTGATGTCAGAGACATAACCGGAGTGAAGTAGAATACACCTAGGGTTATTAATACGAATATGTATATTATCAACGGGATTTTTCGGAAAAGGGAAAGACTTCTAATTCTTCATTAAAATCATGGTGGTACTGAAAAGAACCGTTTATGTTCGCTTTGGCAAATGATGCGCTGGGTTCGATTCTCGTTGGATGCTGCTAACTTCTGCTCTCTATTTCCGGATTGAACTTTTGTCCATGGGTGCGATACTAACATGATTGGTGTAGCTGTAGCGTTACAAACCGTTTATGATTTCTTTCTGCATCGTATAAAGAAAATATTAAATTGCTGGATCAATTTAAGAAAGAGGGCGTTTGGCCACGGGTTTCTTACAATAATATTGTATTGCATCGCAGGTGCGTTTCGAAGATCTTCATCTTCAGGGCAAAAAACACTAACAATATTATCTTTGTCAAGTTTGTTTGAACATTTGAACGGAAGACGCAACGCATTGATTTACCTCAGACGGTCCCCGCACACATCACTCATTGCTCAATCTGCTAGTGATGTGTAGAGTGGTAAAATTTGAAATTATTTTTCGAGTTAGTTAAAAAATATGGGTGGTTAATATCTGCGACATAACCAGAGTGTCGTGGCTACGTGGTCGTTGCTCTATTCGTTATGATAATTATGGTCAAGAAATTAAAAATTAAAATTTCCATCGTCAACTATTTTTCTTATTTTCAAATCTGCAACATCAGTGGCGTAGTAGCGGGGGGGGGGGGGGGGTTTGGGGACGAAACCCCCCCCCCTCCGAAAAATTTTGGAGAAATTTGAAAAAATTGAATATGTTAAACAAAAATATGCCTAATATTTTAAATAAAGTTCTCAAAGTTTCATTTGCAAAAGTTATCTTGTGAAAATATTTCCTTGTAGTGAAAATTGACTGCAGACTCGACACCTATCTGTCGGCAAGTTGTGGAGGCTAGCTCAACCGCCGAGGACTATAATAAGTAGATCGCGGCGAAGCGAGGAGCTAGTAGCTTAATGGTTCACGAAACGGATATCGGTACCGAGAAAAATTTCGCCACATTCTGTTGTCCTTGACTGATGGCGAACATGGACTGGAGAGTGTGCGAGAAGTATCCCCTTAGCGACCACCAGGCGATTCGCTACCGCATTGGTCAATGGAACCCTGCTGCAGCACGAAGAAGGACGGGCAGCAAGCTAAAGTGGAAAACGAAAGCCTTTAACGAAAACCTCTTTGTTGAATTACTTCGGCGAACAACGGAATCAAGTACGTTGATACGGCTGACGCCTAACAAGAAGGATTGTGACGGCTTGTGACGTTACAATGTGACGAAAACCATGCAGCCATGCAGTAGACGGCGTGCAGCTTACTGGTTAAATGAGCAACTCAGTACGCTACACGCTGTTTGTCTTAGAGCCAGATGGCGGGCTCAGAGCGCAAGATCGGAGAGTGAGAGAGGAGCGCAAGCGATGTATCTAGCAGGACTCTTTAAAACAGGAGATCAAGCTTAGCAAGCCAATTGCCATAAGTAGCTGTGCTGAGAAATAAACGCCAATCCCTGGGGGATGCGTACTGAGTCGACATAACGAAGACGAGGGTCCGTCGACTCCAGCTGAAATATGCCCGGGTAAGCTAAAGATAATCGTTGAGGGTCTCTTCGCGAATCACGATTCAACAACCTGGTCACCGACACCGTACGGCGAAGAAGGAGCAGGTAACACAGTCGAATGGCAAGTGACTAACGACGAGCTCAAAGACGCGTCGATGTGACTAAAATCAAAGAAAACCCCCGGTCCGGATGGAATACCAACCGTGGCGCTGAAAGCTGCGATCCTGGCATATCTGGACATGTTCAGGATGCTACTGCTGAAGTCTTTAGACGATGCTAATCCCCGAAATGAGGAAGGTGCAGAAGCTAATGTTGCTGCCAAAGTCAGGGAAGTCACCGGGCCATCCAGCCTCGTATAGACCAATGCCGCAGCGTGGCATAAAAGAATGAGCCAGATCCTGAAGAGCTACTTCCAGAGTAGAACACTGCTGTACCAGACGAACAAAAAGGCAGAAGGCAACGCGAGTCGCAGCGGGTGTTACTCAGGGCTCCATTCTCTGTCCAACACTTTGGAATGGGATGTACGATGCACTGATAATATAAATTCGTGAATATAATGAATCATCCAATGCACGAATTCATTCGTCGTTTTCTGCAACGAAGTATTTTCGTGCATTGTAAATAGTAAGTTTCGTTCATTTCTTTTTTTTTTTTTTTTTTTTTATTTTACGAAATATTTATTTTATAATTAATATCAACAGACACAGTGTGGTCCTAATGATAATTTCTTAATCTATTTAAAAAGTCAAATTGTAATCTGCTACGTGGAATGTGAAGATCGAACTCGGATGAAACTCTGTTGAAAGTCCGCTGCAAACCAATGATGGCACCGTTCACTCCATAGTTAGTCCGGCGAAGAGGTAATCGGAGGAAAAAATTATTGCGAAGGGCGCGAGGGCGAACGTTCATGTTTATCGCACTGAGAAGCTCGGGGCAGTCAATTCGATCTTGCAAAATATCCGAAATCGTCATAGCACGGAATAGATCCCGTCGCACTTGCAATGTATCGAGTCCAATAAGCAAACCCCGGCTTTCATAACTTGGCAGCTGGTGAGGGTTGCTCCAAGGCAATCGACGAAGGGCAAACCGAACAAATCTGCGCTGTACTGCCTCAATTCGATGGACGCCGTTGAGATAATGAGGGTTCCACACAACTGAACAATATTCCAGAGTTGATCGAACGAGTGAGCAGTAGAGAGATTTCAAGCAGTAAATATCTGAAAAGGGCTTAGATATTCTCATTATGAACCCCAAACAGCGTGATGCCTTTGCGACAATATAGCTGATATGCTGTTTAAACGTCAGTTGTTCATCGAGAAAAACTCCGAGATCTTTGACGCAATTCGCTCTGTCAATTGTGGATTCAGCTAGACAGTAATCGAATCGAATTGGCGTTTTTTTCCTCGAGAACGTAATGACCGTACATTTCTTGGGGTTTAGGGTCATTCGGTTGATCTCGCACCATTCCGCAAAGGTTTCCAGTTGGCGTTGAAGGAAAGCTGCATCATGAGTATTCCGGATTCTATGGTATAACTTGAGGTCGTCGGCGAAAGACAACCGTGGTCCTTCTAAACAAAAGTTAACGTCGTTGAAATACAGAAGAAAAATCAATGGACCGAGATGGCTGCCTTGCGGAATACCAGATGAAGCACAGAACTCTTCGGATACACAATCACCTATCTTGACTGCTAGACGACGATCACTGAGATACGATTGCATCCAACGGAGAATATTAGTACCAAAGCCGAGTCTATCCAATTTTGCCACTGCAATAGCGTGATTTATCTTGTCAAAAGCAGCTGAAAGGTCCGTGTAGATAACGTCAGTTTGAAGGCCGTCCGACATAGCATCTGTAACATATGTTGTGAACGACAGAAGATTCGTAGATGTTGAACGTTTCGGCATAAATCCATGCTGAGTCTCGGAGATATACTGTTTGCAGTGGCTGGAGATGGGTTCCAACACAGCCATTTCAAACAGCTTAGGAACTGCGCTTAGCGTTGTAATACCACGGTAGTTGTCAACTACCTTTTTATCACCTTTTTTGTGAACTGGAAACATGAAGGAGGATTTCCAGAGTTCGGGAAATACTCCGGTTGTTAGCGACAATTGAAACAGATGACAAAGAGGTTCAATTAGACCGGCAGAGCATTTTTTTAGAATAATAGTTGGTATACCATCTGGGCCTGCCGAGGTTGAAGCCTTCATTTTCCTAACCGCCAGTTGTACCATATTATTGTCGATATTGATAGAGTTCAAAGACTGGTATGATTGAGGTATATTGAGAGCCGCGCGTGAAGCCTGGGTCGGTGTCAACTTCTCGTTGGAGAAAACACTCGCGAACTTTTCAGAGAATAGTTGGCAGATCTCCTGTAAACTAGAGCTCATACGTCCTCCATAGCTCATCGTTGAAGGCAACCCGGATTCCTTTCTTTGCTCGTTTACATGCTTCCAGAATGTTTTAGGTTCGGACTTCAACTTACGTTGCACGTTTCGCAAGTAATCGGCATGGCAACGCTTCGATGTCTTTTTATAGACTTGGTTAACATGAACGTAGTGATGTCGCAGCACGTAGCCCCCAAACTTGGAGTACTTCTTCAGAGCGGCTCTTTTAGTCGCTTTTAACCGTCTCAGCTCGGCAGTGTGCCACGCTGGGTGCTTAGATTGAAGGCCACTTCTTTTGGGTACATAGCGATCGATAGCATAGCTCATAACATTGGAGAAGGTCTGCACTGCAACGTTGACATCATCATTGTCGAGAATTTCAGTCCAGTGGATATTCGACAGGAAGTCAATAATGCTATTATAGTTGGCTTTTCTAAAATTATAGCTGACGGTGTCAGAAGCATTGCAGTCATGCTTCACTCGAATGGCTTCAAGCAATATATGCAGGGGAGGGTGGTGTCTAACAGTCTTTACCAGGGGGAACGGTGCTGCGGTAACTTTTGGCGCGTAGTCAGATTTGCTCGAAAAACAGAGATCAAGGATTCTGTTGTTCTCGTTCACCACATCATTTCATGAACAAGAATGGCCGTATGGCGAACGAAAGCTTTCGTAAATTGTACACATTTAATGTACACTGCACGAATGTTATCGTTGATAACGACATTATTTTTCGTGAATGAAATGAAATGTTTTGTTTATTTTAATAAACGTTTGTATATATTACGAACGATTTCATTGGTCGCACGAAATCTTTTCGTTTATCTTAGAAAAGTTTTCGTATTTTTAGCCTCTTATTGTTTTCAGTCGATCTTTTGGGATCGATGTTTGATAACATCGTTTTTTTATTTAAAAAAATCGATGTGGCCAAATCGATTTTATTTTGGTACGAAGAAATGGCCGCTTGATGAACGAAAGCTTTCGTAAATTTTACTTATTTAGTTTACATTGCACGAAAGTTATCGACATTATTTTTCGAAATGTTTCGTTTATTTTAATAAACGTTTATGTATATTACAAACGATTTCGTTGGTCGCATTCGATCTTTTAGGATCGATGTTTGACAGCACCGATATTGCTCCGGCAGAGCAAAACTCAAAATTATTCATACAAAATCAACGAGTAGTTCGCGACGGCTCAACTGATTCTGTACTGCTCCAGATTCTGAATCAACTGGAAGCGAAAGAGGTTCAGGAAATCTTCCTGCAACGGGCGGACACGGATACGACTACTAAATAGTCAGACAACAACAATTATCTGACGAATAGCAACAATGGCTCCATATTGCTCTTTTGACGTGGACGGTTTGACGAATGGTGCTCGTAAATATTATAAAGATATTCGTATATAACAGCGAACGACTCGTTTGCTGAATGAAGCTGTTTCGTAATAAGCCAATGAAAGTCATTTTGTGGTTTTCATGAAAAACTCGTAATAAAAAATAAAAGTGTTTCGATAGAACTCGTTGAAAATCGTTGGTTTTGTGGACAATGTGTCACTAACGGTGAGGCACTTGAAGAAATGGAGGTGTCGGTGACGGAGACAATCGATGCGATCGAGTGCTGGATGAACGGGTCAAGCTGCAAATAGCTTACTACAAGACGGATTTGTTGTTGGACAGCAACTGCAAAGCGGTTCATCGGATACAGATCACCATCGAAGGGCAGGTGAAGCGTGCACTGAAGCAATTGGGAGTGATAATCGACGACTGATTGAGCTTAAACAACAACGTTGAATGCACACGCGAAATTTCGGGTCTTTATCTTGTGTTTCGTAATCGATACTGCGATATGGGGCTCTTGGTGGAGGTGCGGCGCTGAAAACCAAGTGAAACCGCGAAAAGCTGAACAGAACGCTTCGACTGCTGGTCGTACGAGTTGCGATAGCGTACCGGAGGCAGTATGCCTTGACGCCGAGATGATCCCCATCTGCATTACCCTGACGGAGGATATCAAGTGCTACAATCAATGAAACGTCAGTCAGTCTTCTTTCTACTTCTGCCGCAGTCAGACGTACAATCGAGCCAAGTGAACAACAGGCCTCTCGATCTAGTGTGCATTGTCTCGAGAACAAAAGAAATATCGGATTATTCTTGTCATCATGAGTAAAGTTGACGAAAAAGCTCTACTCCGACCCAACGCAGCGGTCGTTGACTTTAAATTTTGTTTAAAACGACCGAGTTTTAGTGAAGTGGAATACCTTCTGAAGGTAAAAATGCAACTTAGGCTTGCGGATGTCTTGTACCTTCAGTATCATCATCTTCGCAATGTAGTGTTAATATCATTCAACACGTTAGCACAAGCCGAGCGTTTCGTTTTGAAGAACAACTTAAAACACGTGGTTGAAAGTGACAACGTTGGAATTAAGATTCCCGTATACATTGAGAATGATTATATAGATGTAAGGTTATATGACCTATCACCTCGTACCCCTCCTGAGCCAATTGCAAAATGCATGTCGCAATACGGAGAAGTAGAATCCGTTACACCTGATACTTGGAGAAACTTCTTCCCGGGCACACCTAACGGCGTTTTTGTAGTGAGGATGCGGGTTGAAAGGCCTATACCCTCCTACTTGGCAATAAAACTCAATACTCACGGAACTACAATTATGCAAACTACGCTATGCACCCATGAGGGGCAAACTCCTACGTGCAAGTATTGTAATCTGACAGCTCATCATGGACAACCTTGCGCGGAAGATGTAGAGGAAAATGCATCTCAACCGATTGCCAACTCATCTACGGCAAACCAACCTAAAACAGAATTTTCAATACCAATGCCTGAACCACAAACGGTGGCCAAATTTGTGGCAGCTGTTCAGACCATAATGACAACCGCAAAAGAATCATCCAGCACCCCAAAAGCAACTGTAAGCAACATCGGCAACGAATGCAGTAACAATGACGACGGATTTACAGTGATCAACAATAAGTGCAAGAAGCAAGTGAGAACATCTGATCGCGGACACCAAGCCAGCTTCGACCGGGACGTGAAAATCAAGACAGAATTAAATGACCCCCTGACGCTGTTTGCCAACAGACCTCGCGAAAAAAGGTCTCCGCTCGCAATAAAAAGTTGCGCGCACGAGATCCAACTAATTAATTCTTGTTTGTTTTTTTATTTTTACATGTATTGTAAACGTATAAAAGATCCACGGCTCCGTTAAGCTACCGCTATGAGCCGTGTCAAATAAACGAATAAAAAATGAAACGTCAGAAACGTGAGGAAGATGATGACAATCGATTCGATGGTGACGTAGCAGCAGGAATGAGATAATACGGAGAAAGGCAAGTGGACCTACCGGCTCATACACACCTGTCGACGTGGGTCAATAGAAAGCACGGAGAGATGACCTTCCACCTGAAACAGCTCCTACCGAGCCACGGCTGCTTAAGGAGTATCTTCATCGGTGTGGGTACGCAACTTCAACACTGTGCCTGGAGCGTCTTTGAATGTCCGAGGTTTGAAGTCTTTGAATGTCCGAGGAGAGTCTTTGAATGTCCGAGGTTTGAAGTGACGTGCAGGGAGCTACTTAAAACGGGAGGACCGGACATCAACCCGAATAATGTCAAGCGACGTAGAGACATGGAACGCAGTAACTAGAGATATGATGTGGATCAGTGATGCTCAACCTGGGGTCCGCGGGCCACTAGAGGGCCGTGAAGTCATTGCTGGGAGTCCGCGAAGAAAAATATATTTTCCTAGTGCATATTGAAATTTCACATCTTGTTTCCTAACAAATTGAAAATAACATATTGATAATACACAAAATTGATGTTTATCTGTGGGGGTCCGCAGCAACCCAGTGTGATATCTATCATGACCGTCTTACAGCGGAATGGACATCGAACAACGGTTTCGGGAGAGCAATCACCGCCATGGAACTCTCCGCATGTATAAGCTAGATCCACCGCCGAGGACTAGTCGAATAGACTGCAACAGAGCATCGGGTATGAGTCGTCGAAACGCCAGCGAACCG
>NW_026683341.1:0-78342 GCF_030247195.1 Topomyia yanbarensis | reverse complement strand
ATATATATATATATATATATATATATATATATATATATATATATATATATATATATATATATATATATATATATATATATATATATATATATATATATATATATATATATATTATATATATATATATATATAATATATATATATATATATATATATATATATATATATATATATATATATATATATATATATATAAATATATATATATATATATATATATATATATATATATATATATAATATATATATATATATATATATATATATATATATATATATATATATATATATATATATATATATTATATATATATATATATATATATATATATATATATATATATATATATTTCGATCATTTTGATGTCACCTTCAATGTTGGTAACATACCGTAATCCAAAATCTACAAACTGGGACCTCTTTTGGAAAACTTGGCGACTGAATTTCATGGATATTTTTCAACAATTAGTCACCTAGACGACTTAGATGATGTCAGATACGACAAACATATTCATATTAGCATCCTACGAAGAAGCTTGTCCACTTTGTACTCTTAAATCGACTAGGGGAACCCCTTGGCGGAGGGCTGAGGTTGAAAGAATGAAGAAAGTTATGAGAAGAGATTGGAACCGGCGTCAACGTGATGACCCCAGGGCTTTCAGGTCAGCTTGTAGTGCATATAAGAAATGTCTTAGATCTGCAGAACGGGCTGGCTGGCAAAACCTATGCACTATTGTCTCTTGTCTGAACGAGGCTAGCAGGTTAAAAAAAATTCTCTCCAAATCGAATGATTTTCAGATGAACTCCTTAAAAACCAGAGATGGTGTTTATGTGACGGACGAAAAAGATGTTCTTAATTGTCTCTTCGACACACACTTTCCAGGTTGTATCGATCCGGAGTTGAACAATGTGCACAGATCTCATTCTGGTGATTCGGACTCGTGGGCGTTAGCACGCATATTGGTTTTCCACTGAATCGGTCAAGTGGGCAGTTCACAGCTTTGCTCCATACAAATCACCCGGAAAAGATGGATACTTCAGTGCTACTGCAAAAGGGATTGATATTCTTAAACACGTATTGATGAAGATTTTGCTTTCAAGTCTTGCTACCGGGTATATTCCGAAAGCATGGCGAGAAATTACTGTTAGATTTATTCCCAACGGGGGCTATTAGCTCAGGCTGTTAGCTTGAGCTATGAAGAAGCCAAGAGTTTTAGGCCTATCAGCTTAAGTTCTTTTCTTCTGAAAGCTTTGGAACGGATAATCGATCATCACATCAGGAACGTTAGTTTAGTTGAATATCCACTGCACAAAATGCAACATGCATATCAGTGTGGGAAATCCACGATCACTCTGCTTCACGATGTTGTTTACAACATTGAGAAAGCCTTCTCGATCAAGCAATCTAGCTTGGGTGTATTCCTAGATATTGAGAGTGCTCTTGACAATGTGTCCTTCCAGTCTATTCTGGAAGCGACGCGCGGTCATGGGATACCTGCATGTACCTCGGTTGGATAAACGCAATGCTTAGTAACCGCATACTTTGCTCTTCACTGCGACAGGCTGAGATACGGATGTTGAGTATTTGCGGTGGTCCTCAGAGCTGCATTCTGTCACCTTTGTTATGGAACTTGGTAGCTGATGGCTTGTTGAAGAAACTCAATGAGCTTGGATTTCCAACCTACGGGTTTGCTGACGATTACCAAATACTAATTACAGGATTTTGCATCGGAACAAACTTTGGCTTAATGCAACAGGCATTAAGAGCTGTCGAACGGTGGTGTCGACAAGTTAACCTATCAATTAACCCAAGCAAAACTTCAATGGTTCTTTTCACGAAGAAGCGAATAACAACCGGGGTTCGTCCCTTGCAGTTCTTTGATTCTGAGCTACTGTGTGCAGATCAAGTCAAATACGTTGGAGTCATATTGGATTCCAAACTGAATTGGTCTTCTCACATTGAGTTCAGTGTCAAGAAAGCGTGCATGACCTTCGGGCAGTGTAGACGAACTTTTGGAAAGACCTGGGGTCTCAAACCTGAATACATTTATTGGATTTACACGACAATTGTACGTCCAATACTGTCATACGGATGCCTTGTGTGGTGGCAGAGGGGAGAGGTGGTGACAGTCCAGTCAAAGCTAAACCATCTGCAAAGAATGGCGCTCATGGCGTTGACTGGTGCTTTCCCCACCACTCCGACTGCTGCTCTTGAGGCACTTCTAAATATCAAACCATTATACATACACCTCAAACAAGAAGCACTATCATGTGCATACAGACTGCAGGTTACTGGGCTTTGGAACAGTAACCATGTTGATCTTGCTACCACTTGCTACACGATTGTGGTCACAAATGATTACATGGGGTGAAGATATTCTTGCTCCCAGCGATATTACACTCACATGTAGTTTTCCTTACAGGACATTCCATGTGAAGATTCCCTCTCGAGTGGTTGTCTGGCTTTATGGAAAGACAACAACAAACGCAAGTGGTCTGTTACACTGACGGTTCCCTGATGGAGGGAGGTGCTGGTGCTGGTGTCTACTGTCGTGAAATGAGATTGGAACAATCTCACTCACTAGGTAGATACTGTACTGTATTCCAAGCAGAAATCTTTGCGATTATGTGCGGAGTACAATCGGCCCTTCAACTGAGTTTGTCCGGCAGAGTTATAAACTTCTGCTCCGATAGTCAGGCTGCAATCAAGGCCCTTAGCTCAGACAAATCCCGGTCCAAGCTAGTGATCGCGTGCCGAACCCAAATCGAAGAACTAAGCATTGTCAACACTATCTACCTTGTCTGGATGTCCGGACATTCTGGTATTACTGTTAATGAATGGGCTGACGAATTGACCAGGGCAGGTTCAGCGATTGACTTTGTTGGTCTTGAGGCCGCGCTGCCAATTTCGACAAATTGGATAAGGGAAAAAATACGGTCCTGGGCTTTGTCCGAGTACCGCAATTATTGGAGAAATCTACAAACGTGTCGCCAAACAAAGGCGTTTCTAGAACAACCGTGCCCAGTGATTTCAAAAAATCTCCTACATTTTTCGAAGCTCCACTGCGGCATGCTGACCAGAGCTTTAACCGGCCACTGCAAACTCAATTATCACATGGCAACTATTCAGCGCGCTGAGTTTTTTTCATGTGATCTTTGTGAATTCGATTACGGAACCTCATATATAGACGAAACCATGTTTGGACGACTGAAACTCAGAGACATACTAAAGTTTCTTATTCAATGTGGTAAAGAGCTTCAGGCTTATTCGCAGGCAAGTTGAACTACTTGTGAGTTCAACTTACCTGTTGTTTATTTTTGTGTTTGTGCTGTTATTTTTCCCACCCTTCCAAATCTACTTCCCAAAACCTCCTTATCCTTTCCTTCCGCTCAGGAAATGATGAAAATACACGGCAAGGCACAAATCCTCGACTACATACGGGGAACGTGCCATTTAAGCCAATATGTTATGATTCCTGATTCCTGATTCCACAACAAGGATTTTGAAATCACTTTGAATTCGGCACTAACGTTCAAACCACACACTTCATACATCGTAGATAAGGTATCAAGATAGCTTGGGTTTATCTTTCGAATAGCGAAAAACTTCAGGGACGTATACCATCTTAAACCGCTCTATTGCGCGTTGGTTCGCTCAACGTTGGAATATTGTTCTGCTGTTTGGAATCCGTACTTCCCGAACGAGATTGACAGAATCGAGGCTGTCCAACGCCGGTGCATGCGCTTCGCCCTTCGACATCTCCCATGGCGAAACAGATTCAAACTGCCGAGCTATGAAAACCGTTGCCAGTTGATACATCTCTATACACTCAGCATTCGGAGGGACTACTCTCCTGTCTTGTTCGTCTCGGACTTACTCTCTGCCAGAGTGGATTGCCGTACAATCCTCGGACGTCTGGATCTTCAAGCCCGTGTTCGAGCACCACGTAATAAATCTCTTCTGCGAGATCCGTTCAGGAGAACCAATTATGGTTGCAAAAGCGCTGTTATCGGACTCCAGCGAATTTTTATCAGTGTGGCGACGGTCTTTGACTTCAACCGGACGCGGAGTTCGATAAAAGCGAAAATCTTGGCAATTTTGAAATGTAATTAGTTTAAGCAACCAACATTGAGGCCAAGCGGCCTGTTGGTGAAGGTAAAAAAACATTAACAAGCTTATTTGAAAAGAGTACTAATTTCATACAAATTTCATTTACTCTTTTATATACCTCCTTGGTCATATCATTGATGCGCAAGAACCGGTGGAATCTGGAATTATGTTTTTTTCGCTTTGAGGTGGGACTTTGTGAGCAAACAGAATATATTGTTCAATCAAAGCAAACCATTTTTCACAAATAGACATATTTTTTTTGAAATCTTATAACCGCTTATAACCAGTAGACCCTGTGCAAACATAAAACTTTGACAAAGTTTGAATAACTTTCTCGGGCGATTTTAGATCGACTTGTAGTTTTCTATATAGTTGTAAACAATGAAATTGACCACCAGATTCTCACTTTTAGTAATATTTGAATGTCTATAGCTATAACTAGTGGCAAAAATGTGAAACAATTTCATTGCAAAACCTGTTTCCCAAAAAATCTTTTAAATTAAAAGTTGTTCTGAAGCCCCCGACCAATTATTTTATATTTGGTTGCAAATGAAAAAGGCAACCTATTCTAATACATACTGAATTTTTGGAGATGCCGATTCTTTTTCGAATAAACTTGTTCTACCAAGCACACCGTGATAACTCATTGTCATTTGTGTGAAATATAGCCTGGATCTTGGGTATATACAAAACCTACATAGTGAACTAGTGGACAGTATAAAACGCTATTGAACATTCGAAATATGTTCTAGGAGTTTTGAGCGTTCTTTTCAATTTAGCGTTTTTCACTCAATTTGAATTTATATATTTCACTAAACCTAGCACATTCTCTGGGTTTTTCAAATTTTGTTGAAAAACGGAAACACTACGCCACCTATCAATCAATACGTACGCGAAAAAATGTTAAGTAATTTTTACTATCTTTCATTGGTCAGTTGATTCAACTCAACATAATTCAACTATTATTGAAAACTTCAAATCGTTTTTTGTTAAACTATTAAAATGACAGAAAATGTCAATCATCTGTTGTGTAAAAAATTGGCAAAGGTCGACTCGTATTTAGCTTAGTAATAATTCAGATTTTATGACAGTTTTATAGCCATTCATAAAGCATAGATTACTTTTAGGAGGCATACATAAATTTCGTAAGGGCATATGGGGGGAGACGGAGTTTTAAAATATCTTACAATTTCTTATCTGAGATGAAGGGAGGGTTCGTCATTTCTTACGTAATATCATAAAACAATTATGAAAAATGAAATCAATAAGAAAAATGTTCTTTTCATAAGAAAAGACACTATTTCGAATTTGTACCATTAACATTTTGTATATTCTACAAAATGAGCACATATTTTACATCATGGTCAAGGAAGGACGTACCTCAAATTACAGTGTGTTAGCTGCGGCAGAATATGATTGTTAAATTAGTTATGTAATTTTGTTGATTGTTGCCAACGTGAGAAGCGGCTTAATTGCCGATAGTTTTGGGGCAGTTACAGCAATTTCTTCGCTATAGGTAGTACATTTTTCTGATCGGGAACTTGGGTTACAATCTGCCTTACAAGTTAAGAAGTGTTGATACCCATTCTGTTGTTATGCCAACATCCTTCTTTTCAAACTTTCGCTTCAAACCCACAAACTGTACCTGGAAAATTTTCTCTTTTAAGCCGAATATTTCCAACTGCATTTTATGTCAAGATAATTGGAAGATGGTATGTCGAAGCTATGCGTACGATAAGCGTTATAGTTGGAACTCATAATAAATTCGCGCCAGAAGTGGTTATAAATGCTTTTGAGTTCTACATCACAAAGAAATAGATTCAAAGGAAGTGGAATATAACGAAGCAGATTATGTGGTCCAAATCGGAGTTTCTGAATATTTACTAAAAGTTATTTTGAATTTTCTATTAGGATGCAAATTAAATTAACGCAGATGATTACAGTTATATTTTCTTGTAGTAATTTTATAGGCATCGTTTTCGCTATCTTATTATTTAAATAATTAACAACATTGTATTGCAATTACGGAAATCATGACATGATATCATGTAAAGGGGAGGGGGAGTTCACCAAAATCTTAGGAAATCTTATGTGGAGGGGAGGGAGGAGGGAGGAAAGAGAAAAGGAAGCCTTACGTAATTAGTGTACGGCCCCTTACAATATGACGTAAAACTTAACCCTTAAATGCGCAAGGTTGTGTTAAAACAATATTCTGTAAATCATCTAAAAATTATAACCTTAACGTGAAATAGCTGTGAGACAATTTTCACAAAATTCTAAAAAAAATGATTTGTGCCTGTAAGGGTTAAATTGCTTCTTGTGTAATCTCTCTCTTTCTTTCTCTCTCTCTCTCTCTCCGGTGAAACTTGAGGTCCGGTTCACAGGCGCCCCGACGACCCAAACTCGGTAGTACGTCACGTACTACTCAACTGGTCCCCGGCAGTGGACCTAGTCTACACAGTCGGAGAGTTCCCGGGCGGCGGAATGTCTCTCCGAACTCGATTTGTGACTTCTTGTTCGTCCTTTCGTCACTTCCTCCGCATTCTCGTAACCACCCGTTGACGGCGTGCCACATCTCTTCGACGATATTATCCACTGTCATACCAGGTATACCCCTACGAGTTTCTTCGAACCTAGGGCATTCGAAGACCACGTGTTCCGATGTCTCCTGCACAGTCGCCCACTCCAGGCAAAGGAGTGACGAAGCATGTCCAAACCGATGCAAGTACTTCCGGAAGCATCCGTGCCCGGACAAAAACTACGTCAAATGGAAGTTCACCTCTCCATGCTTCCTTTGTACCCAAGCCGACACATTTGGGATGAGTCGGTGGGCCCACCTTCCTTTCTCCGCGTTATCCCACTCCTGTTGACATTTAGCCAACGAGTCCGCTCGGACCAGTCTACTAGCGTTACGTGAACTTCTCCGCTGATAGCATTCCACGTCCTCCGCCAGGGTAATGCAAATGGGGATCATCCCGATTGTGATCATAACGCATACTGTCTCCGACGATATTGTTCTATAGGCACTCGTGACTCGTACGGTCATCAACCGGAATGTCCTGTTTAGTTTTTCACGGCTCCGCTTGGTTTTCAGCGCAGCACTCCAGGCATGAACCCCATATCGGAGTATCGATGACGAAACATTAGATAGCAGACGTCTCGTGATGCTTCTCGGGCCGCCGACATTTGGCATGATTCTCGCTATAGCGTTCGTTGCCTTCGCCGACTTGCACAGGCGTAGCCAGCGTGGTTGTTGAAGCTCAACCGGTCGTCGATTATAACTCCTAATTGCTTCAGTGTTCGCTTCGATGCAATCACGTACCCTCCGACGTCGATCTGCATCCGCTGAACCGCTTTGCAGTTACTGACCAACAACACCTCCGTCTTGTGGTGAGCTATTTGTAGCTTGACCCCGTTCATCCCGATCGCGTTTATTGTCTCCGTCACCGACACCTTCACTTCTTCAAGTGTCTCACCCATCACCGTTAGTGACACGTCGTCCGCGAAACCCACTATCTTCACTTTCCTAGGCAGCTGCAGCGTTAAGACCCCATCGTACATCCCGTTCCAAGGAGTTGGACCGAAAATGGAGCCCTGAGGAACGCCCGGTGTGAATCGCATTGACTTCTACCCTTCGCTCGTCTCGCACAGCAGCACTCTGCTCTGAAAGTAGCTCTTCAGGATCTGGCATAGATAGTCGGGAACCCTCATTGTATGCAGCGCTGCAGCGATGGCTTGCCAGCTGGCGCTCTTGAACGCGTTCTGCACATCTATCGTGACCACATCGCAGTATCGATCTCCTTTTCGCTTCTGTTTGGATGACTTCTCAGCACTCCCGAGCATTGTCCGAATTGCATCTACTATCGATGCTCCTTTGCGGAAACCGAACTGTATCGTGGACAATCCACGCTCACCTTCCGTGAATTTCGTCAACCTGTTAAGAATGATAGTTTCCAGGAGTTTTACGAGTGTATCCAGCAGGCATATGGGTCTGTACGAGGCCGGATCGCCAGGTGGCTTCCCTGGCTTTGGCAGCAACACCAGCTTCTGGACCTTCCACATTTCGGGGAAAGTTGCCTTAATTTAGGTACTTCTGCAACACTACTCTGAACATGTCCGGATATGCCAGGATCGCAGCTTTCAGTACCACGTTTGGTATTCCATCCGAACCAGGGGCTTTCTTTGCTTTTAGTCGCTTCGATGCTTCTGCTAGCTCGTCGTTAGTCACTTGCCGATCCGTGTTTGTTTCTTCTTCTTCACCGTACGGTGTCGGTGGCCATATAGTTGGATCGAGCTTCGGGAAAAGACCATCGATGATTATCTTCAGCTTGCTCGGACACATTTCGGCTGGCGTCGTCGACCCTTCATTTTCGCCATCACGACTCGGTATGCGTCACCCCAGGAATTGGCGTCTACTTCTCGGCATAGCTCCTTGTGGGAATCTGACATGCTAAGTCTGATCTCCCGTTTTAAAGCGGCCCTAGCTTCCCGAAACGCTGCCTTGCGCTCTTCTCTATCTGGTTCCGACATTGCTCTTTGAGCCCGCCTTCTGGCTATGAGACAAGCAGCGCGTAACGTACTAACCGTCTCGTTCCACCAGTAAGATGGACGCCGTTTGTTGCGAGGTTCCAATTTTCGCGGCATTGTGGCGTCACAAGCCGCCACAATTCTTCTTGTTAGGTAAGCCGCATCCACGTTCTCGGTCTCACCGTTCGGTTGAAGTGCCTCAACGAAGAGGTCTTTGTTGAAGGCTTTCGTCTTCCACTTTCGTTCGCCGGTCATCCTTCTCCGTACTGCCGCGGAGTTCCGTTGACGGATACGGTAGAGAATCGCCTGGTGGTCACTATGCGTATACGTTTCGTATACGCATATCCAATCCATGTTCGCCGTCAATGAGGGACTACAGATTGTGACGGCGAAGATCTACTCCCTCCCGTCTCTCCAAAATGTGCTAACAGAACCTTCATGGCAAAATCGTACGCCCAACTTCGATAGAGCTTGTGGCAGGATACACCCTCTTGTGTTGATTACTCTACTGCCCTATTCCACAGCCCAGGCGTTGAAATCACCACCAATGACTACCGGCTTCCGACCGATCAAATGCTAGGTTAGCTGCTCCAGCATCAGGCTAAACTGCTCTACTGTCCACCTTGGAGGAGCGTAGCAGCTACACACGAAGATGCCGTTGATTTTGGCTATCACGAAATCTTTTTACCACTTCTTGGATGGGGAATCTGCCCATTACTTGTATCACACGGTTCCTAATCTATCCGCCATCCAGTTGCAGTTATTAGGGGGGACTTGATAAGGCCCTGCGATCAAAGCGACATCGCACATAGTTTCTGTCGTAGACTGCCACAATAGTTGCTGTGCGGTTTCACAGTGATTCAGGATCTCTCTCCCTCTCTCTCTCTCTTTCTCTTTCTCTCTCTCTTTCTCTCTCTCTCTCTAAAATGCGTTTGCGAAATTTGAAATAAGTCGGTCAAGTAGTTTTTGAATGGCAGATAACACCGTAAATCGTGTTTTCCATAGATGTTCCACAAAAGCTTCGCCGCCGAGTCGCTAGTTGATATTTTTGCATGAAAAAATTACAGAATGTTATTGAAATAATGTAGTAAAATATACAAAAGTTTCGATCAATGCGCTTGACTCATCTTTCTAAAAAAATCGCAAAAAACTGTTTTTTGCCTGGAACCTTTACTCCTTAAATATTATGTATCAGATAGCCTCCCGTTTGTTAGTTGCCATTCACTTGACAAAACGTTGCTTTTGTTCGATTTTAGCAGTCTCCGATATACTTAACAATGCTTACTAAATGCCGCATGATTTACGTCAGTTGACGAGCACTCAGACGTTCTATGTGCTCCATTACATCTGAATCATGTTTCTTTATTTACGCATCCCGTACTCTTATGACCAAATTCTCGGCCGTTGAAGCAGCGCAGCACGTTAAAGGCCTCTAAAGCAGAACATCTATCCCAACCAATGTTCACCGCACTGGCTGACATTATGCCGCTATAAGTGTCCAACTTCAATTATAACATTGTATTTGTTACAGTCATCGGGGGTTACTTTACGCCAAAAATAGAACGTTTTGTACATTACACTCAAAAACTACGATCACGCAACTTAAAATTTGAAACTGTTTGATGTTTTACATATGCACTATGGGTCACAAGGGCGGTTTTTCGGTACAAAAATCAATAACTTCCAAACCGTCATTTTAGAGAAATTATGTCTGAGAGAATATTTTTGGAAAACATGTTTTAATTGTTACAGCTTTTGCATTCTGAGTGAACTTATTTTTTTTCATTTTTTCCCACATCAAATTATCTCATTATTTCTTCAAATACAACTTTTATTTTAT
Organism: Topomyia yanbarensis; assembly: GCF_030247195.1. Lineage (NCBI taxonomy): Eukaryota > Metazoa > Arthropoda > Insecta > Diptera > Culicidae > Topomyia > Topomyia yanbarensis. The sequence goes on along the minus strand of NW_026683341.1, from coordinate 67,864 downwards.
TTTTATTTTCATCTTTGGCCACTTTCCAGAGATCGAACAATTTTATTTTATCCATTTTAACAGCACTAATAATACAAAGCACTACACGCGTTGATCAAAGCAGTCGTCGGCTACTGCGCTTCGATTCATGAATGAGATTAATACCAATTAAACTGTCACGACTCGTGGTGTTTATATTTGACATCGAAGGGCAAAAATGCTGATTTTAATTTTGAAATATTTTATAGTATTTTTAATGCACTTTCAAAAGAGTACAAATTTAGCTGCTACTTTTTGCAACCTTCTGAGTTAGAGGTCATTGAAAACTATAATTTTTATTTAAAAAAAATGATCGTTACTCGATAATGAAAAATGATATCGATTCACATTCTTCAGCAGAAATATGCGCAATGAAAAGTACTAAAATTGCTTCATAGAGAGTTTGAAGATAGACTATTTAAAAAGTTATAGTTAAAAAACTGACTTTTTCAGAAACACCCTAAGTTAAAGAATAAAAATAATTATAACATGAAAACCGAAAGTGCTATAACTTTGATTCATTTGCAAATGTGAACTGAAAAACATTTTTCTACAACTTTGCTGAAGTAAGTACCTTGCTATACCATTTTGTTCGAAAAAGAATTTTTCGAAAAGAATGTTTGAGAGGACCACCCTAACTACATTTTACTTTAAAACAAAGCGAATTTAATACCCAAAAATATTCTCTCAGACATAATTTCTCTAAAATGAACGGTTTGGGAGTTATTGATTTTTGTACCGAAAAATCGCCCTTGTGACCCATAGTGTATATGGCAGAAGTACCTCAAAAGTCAGTGAAAAGAACTTTTGGAAAATCTAGATTGAATATGAGATATAAAGAACTAAAAATTGGCGTAAAGTCACCCCCACAGGGGGCTACATTACGCCAAAAAGTTTTTTAGAAATCATGTTAACTTCTTGATTTGTTGTTATGGATTATGATCGTTATTGATTTGTGAATGTAAATGAATGTCGTAAAAATTAAAGGGTATGTTCAAGAACTGCGTACCACGCATCCAATAACCTTGTTTTTGGAGAGTCAATAAGTCCTACAATGAAAACAACAAGCCGAGAAAAAACGCTCTCCATGATATACTATTTTATTGAGCCTTATGAATTAGACAACTTTGTTTTAGTATTTTTCTAAAAGTAGTTTTAATTGTGTTCCGGAGTGCAAAGGCTTTTCCATCAGAAACGCGAATAGTACTGTTATATTTAATGGTCAGGTCAGTTCATCCATCTTTGGATATCCAATTCCAATATACTGAGGATCTTTTTGTTTAGCAATGTTTTAACCACAAGGTCATTCGCCTCAATGCAGAACTATGTCCCGCTGTTTTTTTCTGTTATTCCGCAACAAATTGCTTGAAAATCACAGAACCATAATAGTCTGTATGACTACACACTATACTGAATAAGATTTCGATTAGCATATTGACGCCCACAAAGTTATCAACGAAAAGCAATATATTTCACACGATTTAAACGATTGATGTTTACGCACTCCTCCACACAAGTTACCATATTCACTTTCACAAAAGCAATGCAGGTAAAATTTTCGGCCATATTGAAAACAGGATTTCATAAGTACCATATAGTATTCTTCAAACTCCCATTAGCATATTAGCATCCCATATTATTCGAAAGTTTCAGCATTTTTAGTTATACCACTTTGAAGTTGAAAAGTGTTGCAAGTAATATAATAGGTTTGACGGTAAATTGACGTCAGATGATTGGAGGCGAAGGATTGAGGATTTTTCCACAATATATATATATATATATATATATATATATATATATATATATATATATATATATATATATATATATATATATATATATATATATATATATATATATATATATATATATATATATATATATATATATATATATATATATATATATATATATGTATATATATATATATATATATATATATATATATATATATATATATATATATATATATATATATATATATATATATATATATATATATATATATATATATATATATATATATATATATATATATATATATATATATATATATCTTTTACACGATCTTCTTAAATTAAAAAATAATACATGATAAGTGAAACCATCGCCAGCAGACACTAGTCTCCCCTACTATAAATTAGAAGTTAATAATTAAACAACCAAAGCACTAGAGAAATACTCCTTAACTTTGGTAATTTGCGTTCTGATGGAATCCAAAATATAAACCATCTGAATTCGCTTATGTTGAAGTAACTAGAAGAATTTTTTTTTATTCGCTCAGGCGCCCAACACCGCCTCTAGGCGGCCTACTTATTTTAAGGCTTTAATGAAAAATCCATTGCTTACATGAATTATCAACATTATTTTCGTTATTCTCATCACGAAACCCACCTACAAAAGTTTTTTCAAGCCAAATAAAAATTTGGGCACTAGAGGGTTAATGCAATACATGCACGAGTCTGCTCCAAAATTACTGTTCTTGAAAGAAAACTGTCAATGGATGTTTCATACATTGACATAAACTCGAAAATTACTTTTCTTCACAGTATGAATTTTTTCATTTCGGACCCTTCCACACTAATTTCGACAGTATTCCAAGCATATTTTGGACACACTGAATGTGACTGAATATATTTTGGAAACAGTGAAGTTTTTTCTACTAAACTGACCTACTGACTCGTTCTCTTTGCAATATATTTAATGCATGAAAGAACATAAGCAAATCAGTGACTGCCAATCAAAAATGGTACATTAATCTTTCTATGGAAGGCTGACTACATGAAGTATTTTTTTAGTTCTATCATATTTTTGAGAAATAGAAAAACTTTCGGTACAATTAGGTTACTGCAGACTTAACAAAGCAGCATTAAATGTTATACAATAGAGTTGACAATAATATATTTCGTGTAACAATTCATCTGTAGCAGTATTATGGAGTAACATCCTCAAGCGGATGAGAAATCAAGGTTCAAAGTTCGTCAGGAATCTTCTTGTACTAAATATTATTTTTTAATTCTTTTGTTTACGAGGTGGTTTCTTGTTATTCTTTCTATGCTCAGTTTTTCTTTGTTTCTCTTCCTTTACTTTCCTTTTTTCTTCAGTTTTCGCTTTGTGGCATTCAACTGTTCGGCGCAATGTTATAAAAACAGCAGGACTATGTCGCTTGAATCATGATGTTCCTGTTCGTGTGAGTGTTTCAGGAGATTCTAGGAATTCAGCAAGCACACTCTTATTATTATTATTATTATTATTATTATTTAGCTGTTATTTGTCTCTTAGATTTGTCTACATATAGCTCGTCGAATTCAACAAATTCGAACTACAAATCAACGCTTTTTTGTGAAAAGGGCGATACTTACAAATGTAAGCATAAGGTTTTTTTTCATACATGCGAATGAGGGCTTTGAAACGCAACAAATTAACCTAAAAATTTGGATTCTACGATATTGCTTTCTTAAACTACAGCAAAAAATACAACGGGCGAAACTGTATTTTTGTTTGTTTATTGAAAGTTTCGCCCTCCATGCTCCATGCAAACAAACAGGGCGATACTTTTTTGCTAACAGTTTAGAGGCGAAACTGTTTTTTTTCGTATTTTTTAGGATTATCAAGCTGATGCCAGCTGTAAATAGTAACAATGTACGCTATTGAAAAAACCCGGACGAAATCGGTGGTGTAAAGCGATAGTTATTGTAAAAAAAACGTAAGGGCGATACTTCAATGCTGATAGGTGGGACCGAAAAAGTAAACAATCGCCAAAGGGGCGATACTATCGTTTTGTCAATTTCAATTGCAAAAACAAATTTTAATTTAATAATTTCAAATACTTTATGAAGTTTTGGGTTTCGATCATTGAATCATGCAATCTAGGATGTAAAAAACACAATAGTTCTTAAATAGGAAATAAAACCAAGTCTGGAAATATTCACTGTTGATTTTCTTTGAATGGTGTCACTGCTAGTATCGCCCTTTTCAAGAAAAGCGTTGAAATGCTCTTCAACATGGATTTCAGAAGTCTCCTCTTTGGTCATATTATGGTCTTCAATAAAATGATCCTCAATCGTTTGATTTTCGACATCAATTGGCTTGAACATATTTAAATAATTTGAATTCAGATGGTTTATATTTTGGGTTCCATCAGAACGCAAATTACCAAAGTTAAGGAGTATTTCTCTAGTGCTTTGGTTGTTTAATTATTGACTTCTAATTTATAGTAGGGGAGACTAGTGTCTGCTGGCGATGGTTTCACTTATCATGTATTATTTTTTAATTTAAGAAGATCGTGTAAAAGAGAATTTTCGAGATTCTTCAGATGAAATTCACAAGTAAACAAACAAAAAAGAACAAATTTTGTTTGTGGTTACGTATATTGTATATACGACCACGGAAAGTTTTATTCGCGCGCTATCTCAAAATCTAGTCATTCGTAGAATAGCTTTTAACTAGCTCTAAATAACAAAAATGCTGAAATTTAAAGACTTCACCTAGGGTAATGATCCTATTTTCGCCCTAACCATGTGAAGCCGGTGGTTAGAGCAGCATTAGCCATCTTTGTTCAACGCATTGGAAAGCAAAGATACTAGTGCCAATTCATACGCATTGAATTCCGAGTAATTAATGAAATGGTGTGGCACCCTCCCTAATACGACTAAAATGGGCTCTTCACTCTAATATGCTCGTAAACTTAACGCTTAACGTGAACGAAATAGAATGTAATGCAACATAAGTGCATGGGAGAATGTATTACACAGTACTTGAAGTGCAGGACTATAAACAGCGTCATATGTCTAATACAAAAGGAGAAAAAAAGATTCCGCCAACTTACCCCAGACTCTCCTAAATATAATTAAATGATAAGGGCATCCATATTCTAACAGCAGCATTCACCCAAAGATTTTAAAACATGGTTCTTTTCAGCTAAAATTGCACATAAAGCTAGTTTCGGTACGATAAGTAATCACAAAAGACTTTTGAAATTTTTTGCCCAGGTACCCAACACCGCCTGTAGGCGGGCAAAGTGTTTTACCGAAAAAGCTAAACTTCCGAATTATTCCACTAAACCAATTCGTATCTACATTAAAATGTATTACAATGCTACTCAAAAATATTTTTTTTAGTTATTAAAATTTCCAAAAATAGTTAAAATTTGTTTAATGAAGATTAAACAAAAATTGAACACAAAATAGTTTTTTTTCCACGTTTTCATGGAATTTTCAACTTTGAGCTTCAATTTCCTTTAACATAAAGCTACGATTATTCAAACAATGTGTGTATGAAAGGTGTGAGCGTTGGGAAGAAATACTAGTGCGGATGACAACATACAATTATGTTTTAGAAGTTTTGTTTCTATTTTCAAAGAGACCGCCTAGAGGCGGTGTTGGGAACTAGAGGGTTAAAAAACATAGGCAAGCAAATTCTTTTGACGTTCACGTAATTTCACTTCCTCTAGAGGTCCAAAATTTGTTGGTTACCCTATCATTTATTGAATTCTCCCAATAGACCTTTCTCGTAAAAAAAAATTATATGCTAGAATGCTTCCTTTTTTATCCCCGTCTTCCAATATGCGTCACTGCATATTGCCGCGATGATTTGGTACCTCTACCTATTGAAAAAATCAAAAATTGTGCGAGCTGCTCATTTAACCCCATATTCTGAATACCTATCTTGCCTTGTTTCCCCGTATTTTTAAACCATTTGGATGAATTTCCTGTGGGGAATACTAAAACGATGCCAGATCTGCATATATATTACTAAATCTGCAGATTTTGCAGTTTCGCTGCAGATTTTTGCAGATTACGAATATTTAGCAGAACAAAGCCTAAGCCAGCTAATTTACCCAGCCTTCAACGTTTCTGATCATTGAAAATATCAACACACTACATTTCTATGTCAAATTTATTGAAGATTTGTGCGGAAATCTGCAGACTTTTATATTTATACCTAGGATAGGATCCGTCAGCTCTGTCCCCTGTTTTTGAACCAATTCTGAACCAGCTCGTGATTGGACGAAAGTGACATTGGCAAACGTTCGGCTTGGAAACTAAAAGTACTAAAGGGTTGCTTGGAAGTGTTGTCGTATTGTGATATAAAACGTAAAACGACGTTTGTCTACCGATTTGTTTTTTTTTTTTGTTTTCTTGAGATTCCGCTTTCTTTCCATAACGTCCGTCTGTAATTATGAAGTGCAAGGCATTTTCTGGCAAGCGAATTCAAACATATTATCCAGAACTGAAGTTCTACAGGTTTCCGAGAGATCCGGTAGCGCGGTGTGCGGATTAATGCGGAAATGTCTCTTTTCGAAGTCTAACCGAGTAACTGACTATTTAGCCTAAGTATGAAAATTATTTCAACTTCATGTAAAAATTGTCTTTGTTCCAGCGCCGAGTAAATTGGGAGTATTGTCTATCGCGAGATAATATAGCATTTCGTCGAGTTGTTGCTATATGGGATACACACGAGTGCGGTCGAAACAAAAACAAACGTCAAAATGTTTTCTCACTCGCACTGATGCAAACTAGATGGGCGCGTAATTCAACGCACGGCCCGGTGACGCATGGCTGAAAAGTCGCAATGTGGATTTAAGAAAAGATTCGCAATACTTTGGGGCAAACCGTGAGAAAGTTATCCTGGAAATCGCTTGTTGTTCTTCTTTTAGTATTATCGATACAGTGGAATTTTACAGTTTTCAACTGCATCAATCATCGGTGTAAATAGAAGCGTGTTATTTTCTACTGCTGTTTTCTCCGAAAAAATCACATGAAGTACTGGAATAAACCTAAACACCTATACAAACTAAACAAAAATTAAGCCTTTCAAAAAAGTAGTTTTAGAATATTTAAACCAAATGCGAACAGAGAAGATTGATCTTGTGAATGAGGTTGCTCGACTCAGAAAGCAACTTACAAAAATGAAGAGCATGGAAACATTTTTCGTAATGGCCAACAACAAATATATATTATTTTGCTTTGCTGTATTCTGATGGAAGACCCGTAATGATCATTTAAATGCGGATATAAAGACTACATCATTGGTTTTTCCCGGAGCGTGAAATTGATACATAATATAGAATATTTTAATCAGAACAATTTGTTTTGGACACGACTGTAACAAAACAAATATTTTGGCAACATTGGTCGAGTGGGGGTATGTCGTTTTCAGCAGAGATTAGCAAAATATAAGAAGAAGCCAGCTGGCGGATCCTATCCTAGATTTTTACTGCAAGCTATTGTTTAAATAGACCTGGCATCACTGATGCTAAAATAATTCATTCATATACCTGTCAAAAACATAGAACACTGTACGAAAGTGTATAACCTAACTATTCTGACAGTTCAGAAAGTTTTTTTACATGGACTTGCAAAATTTTTGATTCCACTTGGGTGAACGCTTTCGATGCTCTTTGAAGAAAATCAACTCAAGAAGGATTAGGATTGGAACATTGGGAACCTGGTTCATACACTGACCAATCGACGCTGGATGGAAACCCCGTTGGCATATGCTGAATCACAAGATCAAGCTTTGGTTTATAAAACGATTGATTTCTGAATGATGGATAAGGATTTGTACACAGTTGTTTGTTCGATCATGGGATAAGTCCTAACAATATGACCCGATTGATAACTTATTTTTTAGATGAAGTTTACCTGAACATTATAGGTAACAAGTTCAACAATTTATTTTTCGTGTTCAAGTTACATTGAACCAAAAGTTTCACCGATTATCGCATTGTCGTTGATGTAGCCGGCAAGTGCAAAACAGTGCTCAGTACTGACGATAAGGAGTTTGAAGGATTGATAAGAATGGAGAGGATTGTACATTCCGGAAGAATATTGGGAATCCCGAGTTGGCATAATTTTGGCACCGCAATAAAGCTATCTGCAATTGTTGTCTTGTTCAAATTGGCAGGGAATAATTAGGCAGCGAATGATATACTGCATAGTCAAAACGTTTGTTGCTTAGATAGAGTAGATTTTATTTACTTTTTCGGAAGGATAAGTCATTAGTATGTTGTGGATATAAATGTGTCGCCGGTGCCGTGCGTTATGGTAGTGCCGCTCGGAAACTGTTGGTCATCAGACGCTCCTTGTCGTACTGGTCATAGATGCGACGATTTTTCTCATCTGACAGCACTTTATATGCTTTGGAGATCTACTTAAACCGTCGATACGATTCTTCTGGATTTTTATCTGGGTGCCATCGTAGCGCGTTTTTTGTGCGCCTTTTTGATTTCCGCATCGGTGGTGGTTCTGGTTACGACCGCTGCTAGCTTTCAAAAGATAATTCCTAGCTGCTGCTACCCTATCAATCTCTCTCTCTCTCTCTCTCTCTCTCTCTCTCTCTCTCTCTCTCTCTCTCTCTCTCTCTCTCTCTCTCTCTCTCGACTGAGGACTTCAATTTCGGTTGACTAAATAATGCAATGAAAATTGTACTTCCTGGGATTTAATCTAACGAGAACAATTCATTGTGAGGAATTACGCTGCGTTCCGTTATTGCTTGCCTCTGTAGAGGATGTGTGTTTCTTCACTTCGGCTGTCAGCTCTTACTTTTTGGATAATTTTGCTATCTTGTTCTGCGGGATAAATCTGTCTCAATCCGCTACGTTATACTATGGTCACGTTAAAAACACCCTGTCTTCTTCTCGACGTCGCACTTATTATTGTGATCCAACTTGGTGCGAACGGTGTGGTTTCGTCGGAATTGCTCACTCTACAAGCTGTAGGTGCAAGGACTCTGCTACTAATGCCTGAGCGACTCGTTTCGCACAGGGTCAAATCGGCCTGTTCTTGTGCACCAAACGCAAGCAAATTCTGTTAAGGCCTGATATTACACCAAAAGGTAGAAAAAAATAAGTTAAATCCAGAAACGTGACTTGCCGATAGATGTTTTCTTTTGTTCTGTTTATTCTATAGTTCGTCTCACATAGCCTCTCTTTCTGCTTCACATAGTTTAAATAGACTGGCTGCATTTGACGTTCGATTTTTTGCTATTTGCATGTCTCGTCTCAGGTTAAATCTAATTTGATGAAACCGCATTTTTCAAATTGGCAGACGCGATAACTCAAAAACTTTTTAGTTAATTGACTTCATATTTTAATGAGAGTGCATAATATGTATAGCCAGTCGATGAGCCACGGAAAACTGAATTAAAAAAATTCTCCACATTATTTTGAAGAAAAGTAAGCGAATTTAACATTAAAATATAAGCTTTTTCAGTTTTTTTGATGCCATTTTCCGAAATTAAAACTTTTTTCTATTTTCTTTTTTGGTTCATCGAAGAACTACAAGTCTAAGCTTTATAAATCTTACTAAATTTTCTGTTTCAGACAATTTGATCAAGAGTTATCATGAACACCTGCTCTTGGAACAAGATCTCCCATGAACATCGACAGGTTTGTAACTATGTACAAAATTTCGTGCACGCATTCATGCTTAAACATGCTTCGTCTCGATGTACAGGTTCGCCTCGAACCCAAGCGAACGGTGTAAAAACTCTAGTTCAAGCATCCGTGTACGTACACCGGGTGCGTACACGAGAACGATTCGCACATGGCAAAAAGAATCCACGCTAGTTTTGATTAGAGTGAGAATGAGAAATGGTGAGGTTGCACAGGCGAACATGTGCATGTTTTCTGTATGAAATACCCTGTTCGGGTTTGCACACAAAATGTGGATTTAATATGAGCACAGAACTAGGGGTAGATGACGCTAGGAATGTATGGGGCCATACATAAATGACGTAGCATTTTGGGGGGTAGGGAGGGTATACCAAATTTGTGACGAAGTGTGACGAGGGGGAGTGTAGGGTCAGAAGTTGTGCGACGTATCATTAAGTTTAAAACCCATTGTTTAGAGAAAACAATTTAATGATCCTCCATTCCCTAGAGAAATGAATTTAGCTTCAAACAAGTTACTTTTAATGCGGTTTTTCATGAGGTAAATTTTACGATTCGCGGAATTACAAGATCGCAAAAATACGAAAAGATTTTTATGCGGATTTAACTTGCTACACTGCTGCTATAAGCATAACTGTCCCATGATCTATGGGGTTCCCTATATACATGGGACAATTATGCGTAGAGCGGCAGTACATTAGTTAGCTAATATTGCTAACTAGTAGACTTAGTTTGGAAGCTGAATTAAATTTTCACTTCGAATTCAACCAAGCAAAATTCAGTAATTTAGATGAACGAATGGTTCTTAGAATCATTGGCACCTGCACGATTGTGAACTGAGAGAACTTGTCTTCATGCTCCCCTTGAAATATAAAATTCAAAACAAATCTATCAACACTATATTTGTCATTTAATGGGCTTATTTGGGCACGCAATTTGCTGTTATAATGAAAATGTTGATAGAAGTCGTCAAGCATTTTGAAAGTACATGTATTTAAAATAATTTAAAAACATATGTAATTTTTCTTCATCTCCCGGGCGCTTTGCATGGGACGAGGAGGAGGGGGTAAGTAAATGCTACGTTTTTTACGAGGGGGAGGTTAGAATTTTGTGACCAAATGCTACGAGGGGGGAGGGAGGGGTAAAAAATCGCCGAAAAAAGCTACGTCATTTGTGTACGGCCCCTATAACAAATTCGCATCAAATTAGAAAAAAATACTTTTAATTTCCATTTTTGCATCAGCTATCAACTTGCATTTTGGAGTAAGCCTTTTTCAAATGTTTGCCTAGAAATGCCTCACTTCAACGAATCATGTACAACAAAAGTCGAAATGTCAAATTTAACGGAACATTGCATGATGATGACAAATTACAACTGAGCGAGCTAGTTTACAAGGTGTTAATATTTAACATCGAACCGAACCAAGTTTCTCATACTATGATCGAATCAACAAAACATTTCAATAACATGTAAACAAACTCTCTGAACTGTTAAATAGGTGAGGTTAAACATTTTCATGCAATGCTCTACAGCGAGAGGTTCACTTTATTTTGTTTACATTGCCAATGAATTTTGTACCGCGACTCGCCACTTCATTTGCCGCGTTGCCAAGAACTCAAGAAAAAATATACAAACCAGTGCTGCCCAAACACACTTTTTGAGTCTCACCATTCTTGCAAAGGTGAAAAAAATATTCAACATTCTTGCATTTTTCAAACTTTAAAAAATCATTAAAAAATCACGATAGCTCTAAAAAGTCTCATTTTAACGGAAATATTCTTAAAAATGTGTAATCTTTCGATTAAAAATAAGAAAGAAGGGGGTTAGGTCGGACGAGAAAGGTCTATTGATAGTCTATAGCTAAGTTATGATTATATTTTCTTAGCAGTGTATTTTACCCCTTCTACCTCTACATACGCCGAGATCCCTGTCAGGTACGCGGATGGAAGTCCAATCACTTCGACAGCGAAGCTTTCACCACGGCCCTGGGACTGGACGCCAACACCGACAGTCTAAGTGGGGATGCGCTGGTAGCTGTTCTATCACGCGTGTGCGACGCCACTATGCTAAGAAACGGCAGATGCCCGGTATACTGGTGGAGTGCCGAGATAGCAGCTCTATGGTCAGCTTGCCTCAGAACTAGACGTAGGATTCAAAGAGCTCGCATCGAGGATGCAAGAGAGAACCGCCGTGAAGTGTTTCGAGCTGCGAAATTGGCCCTTAACAAGGCCATTAAAAGCAGCAAGAGAGCATGTTTCGACAACCTGTGTGAGAGTGCCAACGCGAATCGGTGGGGTGACGCCTACAGGATTGCGATGGCCAAGACCAAAGCGGGCTCTTCACCCCCAGAACGGTCTCCGGACCGGTTGGCGACGATTATCGAAGTACTCTTCCCGTCTCGAGCCACAAGCCCCTGGCCACCTGCACTACGAGACAGTGCGGGCACGGCCGAAACGGTGGCTCCGGTGACGAATGAAGAACTACTTGCAGTGGCTAAATCCCTAGCAATGAACAAAGGGCCGGATGGAGTTCCAAACAGCGCTCTCAAGGCAGTGATCATAGCGAACCCGAACATGTTCAGGCTAGCTATGCAGAGATGCCTTGACGAGTGCCGTTTCCCTGATAGATGGAAAAGGCAGAAAGTGGTGCTGTTGCAGAAGTACGGGAAGCCGTCAGGCGACCCATCGGCGTACAGACCAATCTGTCTGATCGACACGACTGGCAAATTGCTTGAGAAGATTATCCTCAACAGGCTCACCCCGTACGCGGAAGGTACGGACGGCCTGTCAAGCAACCAGTTTGGCTTTCGGAGGGGTAAGTCCACAGTGGACGCTCTCAACTCAGTGATAAATACTGCCAAGATAGCGATCCAACGAAACATGCGAGGCATTAGATACCGTGCGTTAGTGACACTTGACGTGAAGAACGCATTCAACAGCGCAAGCTGGGATGCCATCGCGCTCTCGTTACACCGGCTAAGCCTACCAGTGGGTCTGTACCGGATCCTGGAAAGTTACTTCCAGAACTGCGTACTGCTATACGAGACCGATGCCGGTCAGAAAAGGGTTCGGATTACCACCGGAGTCCCGCAGGACTCGATCCTAGGCCCGGTGCTATGGAACCTCATGTATGACGGGGTTCTGAGACTGAAGTTCCCTCCTGGGGTCAAGATCGTCGGCTTTGCCGACGACATAACCTTGGAAGTCTACGGGGAGTCAATCACTGAGGTAGACCTACCCGCAGAACACGCGATCAACATGGTGGAGGAATGGATGAGCGCGAGAGGCCTGGAGCTCGCTCATCATAAGACGGAGGAAGTTATCGTCAACAACCGCAAGTCGGCACAACATGCAGTTATCCATGTGGGAGAAGTCGCGATCACTTCACAGCGAAGTCTGAAGTCTCTCGGAGTCATTATAGACGACAAGCTGACCTTCGGCAGCCATGTCGACTATACATGCAAGAGAGCGTCGACTGCTGTTGCGGCTTTATCGAGGATGATGTCCAACAGCTCAAAGGTGTGCGCCAGTAGACGTAGGTTACTGGCAGGCGTTTCCGTATCTATCCTCAGGTACGGCGGCCCGTCATGGTCAAGAGCACTGAGGGTGACCTGTTACCTACAGAAACTGGAGAGCACCTACAGCGTGATGTGCCTCAGAGTGATATCTGCCTACCGCACGGTATCACACGATGCATCCTGCGTGATAGCGAGCATGATGCCAGTCGGGCTGGTCATTCGGGAACATGAGGAGTGTTTCGAGCTACGTGGAAACAGAGGAGCCCGCGAGCGCACCAGGGTGACCTCGGTCGCCAGATGGCAGCGTGAGTGGGACAACTCCTCGAAAGGTAGGTGGACCCACCGGCTGATACCTAGCATATCGAGCTGGGTGGGAAGACCCCATGGGGAAGTTCACTTCCACTTGACACAATTCCTGTCAGGCCATGGCTGTTTCCGACAGTACCTCCACAGGTTCGGGCACGCGGAGGTCCCAGCCTGCCCGGACTGCCCAGGTGTAGACGAAACTGCCGAACACATACTGTTCGTATGTCCTCGGTTCGACGTCGAAAGAAGAGCAATGCTTGACGTCTGTGGCTGGGACACAACCCCTGATACCCTTATTCAGCGGATGTGTCAATCGGTGGAGAAGTGGAACGCAGTCTCGGCTGCTACCACCCAGACTGCCTGTAGGCTACAGGTAATCTGGCGAACCGAGCAACAGACGACGGGCACGGCTAACTAGTGATTGGTTAGTTGGAGCGAAAAAGGCCAAGCTCAAAAAAGGGAGTGAATGGTCTGTTCATGCTGAGACTGGTTTGGCGCAGCGACTGGCAACCGCGTAAGGGGTAAACCCAGCCACCCCGAAGCAAGACAGAAGAGTGAGTGTATAGGCGTATAAGTGGACTGCCTCATGCCAAGATGGGAGGGTCGTAGCGTAGCATGTTGGGACTTAGCTTTTGATGCCTCATGGCGTGGCAGAGGAGTGAAAGGGTGAGCATCCAAGTCAGTCTCACACGGCATGTTAAGGGTGAGCCAGTGGCGTAGCCAGAAATTTGGTTTGGAGGGGGTTTTGATGAAAATCGCAGATTTTTTGAAAAATGCTAAAATTTAATATGAGTTTGATAAATTATTGAAAACTCAAAAACATAAGTAGTCTAACAGATGTCATTCCAGTCTACAAACAAGAAGGATCAACATGGAACAGTTTTCAAACCTCTATAGATTATTTTCTTGTATAATATGTCAATGTAGTCAAAAATTGCGATCTGGGGATAAATGACCTAAAAAATTTTCAACGTTCAAGATCACCTAATATAATAATCCTTGACTTTGAAGGTTTGACAACTTCGGGAAGTTATCAACATAAAACAGTGCCTGCTTTGATATAGAAATTTTAGTGATTAACTCTCATAGAGGTAATTATGGTGAATTAATTTTTCAAAAATATTAAGAGACATGGTGCCTTCAGCAAAGTTTTTGATAATGTCATTTCAAACAATTTTGTTGAAAATATGAAGGCTACATGAATTCAACATATAGGGATTTAAATGGACTGGGCCTACTACATTTCTTCTTAGTGAAGAAAAATTTAGGTGAAAACTAATTTTTTCTGCGCTACGGATAAAATTGTTTGAAACAATCATTGCGAGTTGAGAACACAAAACCTATAACTAAATTATGGATGGATGGAAATGAAACTTGCGTTTCGACTTCATCTCATCAGAATCCGACACTAACTTGGTGGGCGGACTAAGCTTGCGCCGAATTGATGCTAGCTCCTGAAAATGGAATCACTCTTTGTGTTTTTGAGTCCTTTTAATATCTGGGAATTATTTGTTTTATATCCAGTTCCTTTATTTTTTTTGTAAGCTTCAAAGGCACCTTGAACGCAATGTGAATTTATTATTTAATTACCGCTGAAGAGATTTATCAAATACAGTAATTTCAGAATAGCTTGTTGTAAAGGTTTTTTTCTACTATATTTCGATACTCTGAATATGTGGGATATTTATGTCTTTGACAAAGTTGTTTGAAATAGCACTTTCGAAAACTTTGCTGGAGACATTAAGTCTCGACCCAAATTTGGTTGAAGAGTAATTCTTGTCTATAATTACTTCTAGGAGGATTAACCGTCAAAATTATTCTATCAGCAGATGAACAGTTTTACGTTTTGAAATTCTTCAATGTTACTTAACATCGAAATTTGGCAGTTTCAAATGAATGTGATCGTGACCGTTAAAAATTTATCGAGCATTAATTTTACTTTTCTTTATTAGTCAACCTCACAACTTGTAGAACTAGTACGTAGCACACAAAATTTTAGTACGCCATTCATTGCATCCCGCTAAGAGGCTATTCATATAGTTGATAATACAACAAAAATCCAATGCTCATAAAACCGATCCTGACCTGCTAGAGACAAAATTACATCAGCTTTCAACTAGTTTCTGAAATGTTATTCTTGTTGTTAACCATATTGAATTGTTGTCTAAACTCTACACAATCTAAAAAAATACATTTTCAGCAAATGTTGAAATGTATGTAAGTTTTCGGTAAACAAGCTTATGTTTTATATGCAATCAACCTATTCAAATTTAGACTCCCATTCGAAAAATTGTCTCTAATCCATATTTTGAAGCATCTTTCCAAAAATGAGCTCATAATAATTCAGACAGTTATTTTATTTTACATTGAAGTAATTTGACAACTACGGGATTTTGGCTAAGAGATAAGTTACAAGATCCCCTTCCCATAATTTTCCAAAAGTTCTCATGACGCTTTAAACACAGTTCTCAATGTAGTGATCAGAGAATATTTTTCCAAAAATATGTTGTGGAATATTAAATTAAATTCGTCAGCATCAATTTTTTTCAATCCAATTAATTTTGGTTTGGGGGGGGGGGGTTTAACCCCCAAAACCCCCCCTGGCTACGCCACTGAAAAGAGATATTTAACATTAAATGCGGACAAAAGATATTTATCATTTCCCATTCATTCGTAACCCAACTTTGTACCGGGAAACAAGTGCTTTTTGTTCTCTCCGGTGTGGTTTAGTTTTTTCGGTGGTACGAAGGTGCTTGCTGTGGCAGAGGCTGCAGTAAAGCATTACTAATAAACAGTCCCGCGAGTGATAATTGTTACCTGCGATATCAGTTAAAGTAGTGCAGTGAAGTGCGTTATTAAACATTTTTCTTGCCTGAAAGACGGCTTTGTTTAGACGAGCTATATCAGCTCTACTGTGTGAAGGTCACGCGGGTGACGGATAAAAGAAACGAAGGATCAATTCACCTACCAGCTCGTCAGGAACCAACTGGTGAAGTTTTTCGTTTTTTACTTTTCTTATCGATTTTTTTCTTTTTATTGCTTTTGATTTTTTATTTTGATTTAAGTTAAACAGTGCGGTCGAGCGTGTTGCTCCCGCAACAAAATGGAACAAACAGAAGGATCACCCTCCGAAGAGGAATATTATGAAGAAGAACGTATATCTGATACTGAGACAGATAATGTTATGGTCGATCCACTTCCCCCACTTTCCCCCAATGTCTCACAGCCCCCCCGAGTCAAGGTTTACCAGGATGGATCCGCTGGTCCTTGGGTGGTATACTTTCGGCCCAAAAATAAACCGTTAAACAGCATAACTGTTGCACGGGAGCTGACAAAACGTTACTCGGCCGTAACCGAGATTAAAAAGGTTCAGTCAGATAAACTGCGCGTAGTCGTTACTGACTTGAAACAGGCCAATGATATCGTTAGCAATAGCCTCTTTACGCTGGAGTATCGCGTCTACATCCCTTCTCGTGATGTGGAGATCGACGGTGTGGTAAGTGATGCGGGTCTAACTGTCGATGATCTGATGAATGATGGGGCTGGCCGCTTTAAGGACCCTAACCTTCAATCAGTTAAGATTTTGGAGTGCAAGCAATTGCACTCAAAGTCCATCGAAGATGGTAATTACTATCCATCAGACTCGTTTCGCGTAACCTTCGCCGGATCTGCACTTCCGAGCTACGTTGAAGTGGGAGGAGCTCGTCTACCTGTACGCCTGTTTGTACCGCGGGTCATGAATTGTTCCAATTGCAAGCAGCTAGGTCACACGGCCACCTACTGTAGCAACAAGCAACGGTGCGGTAAATGTGGGGAACGCCATGCGGATGATACTTGCAGTAGGCCCGCTGAGAAGTGTGTTTACTGTGGGGAGAATCCGCATGCACTTTTGACATGCCCAACGTACAAACTTCGCGCGGATAAACTGAAGCGATCCGCCAAAGATCGCTCCAGACGCTCTTACGCAGAAATGCTTAAAAGAGCTGTTCCACTTATCTCCGAAAACCCATTCGCTCTCTTGCCAACTGACGATAACGCCTCTAACGACCCTTGCGAGGGGCATTCTTTGGCTCCGCTTGGAAACTCTAGGAAAAGACCTAATCAAAACTCACCTGAACTTCCTCGTAAGGGTCCTAGGTTGTCCCAAACAAGGGTACAAAATAAAAATAATTCATCAACTGGAAGTGCTGGTACAAATCCGAAGATAATACCTCCTGGTTTTGGGAAATTGAGATACAACCAGGAGTTCCCAGCACTCCCCGGGGCACCAAAAATCCCAAGTGCTCCAATTTTACAGTCAGAAACTCAACCTAAAACGGGATTCCTTAAATTTTCTGACATTGTGGACTGGATATTCACAGCTTTCAACATTACCGATCCTATGAAAAGCTTGCTGGTTGCTATTCTACCAACAGTAAGAACATTTTTAAAACAGTTGACTGAACAATGGCCCCTCCTTACAGCGATCGTATCCTTCGATGGCTAACTTATTAGACGGAATCAGGGATCTGATCACTGTTTTACAGTGGAACTGCAGAAGTATTATCCCCAAAATTGATTCATTAAAACACTTGCTAAATTACAATCATTGTGATGCATTTTCCCTATGTGAAACATGGCTAACTTCTAATATAAACCTCAACTTCCACGATTTTAACATTATCCGCTTGGATCGAGAAGACTCATATGGGGGGGTACTTTTAGGGATCAAAAAGTGCTACTCCTTCAATCGAATCAACCTCCCTTCGACGCCAGGCATTGAAGTTGTCGCTTGTCAAACAACAATCAAAGGCAAAGATCTTTGCATTGCTTCTATTTACATTCCTCCTCGGGCCATGATGGGATATCGAAGATTCTCCAACGTGATTGAACACCTTCCCTCGCCCCGCCTGCTTCTTGGAGACTTTAACTCTCACGGTACGGGGTGGGGCTGTCTATACGACGATAATCGATCTTCGACAATTCAAGACCTTTGTGACAACTTCAATATGACAATTCTGAACACAGGGGAAATGACACGAATTCCTAGACCACCTGCGCAAGCAAGTGCACTGGACATATCTTTATGCTCGACATCACTACGGTTAGATTGCAAGTGGAAGGTAATATCTGATCCCCACGGTAGTGACCACTTACCAATTGTAATTGCAATCACCACTGGTTCAAGACCATCGACACCAATCAATGTTCCCTATGACCTCACACGAAACATTGATTGGAAGAGCTACGCTGCTGAGATATCCAAAACTATCGATTCAACACAGATACTTCCCCCGGAGGAAGAATATAAGTTTTTGTCCAACTCGATTCTCGATAGCGCGATTCAAACTCAGACGAAACGAGTACCCGACGTGAACACCCAAAAACGTTCTCCCAACCCGTGGTGGGACAAAGAGTGCTCAGACGTGTACGCGGAGAAAGCTGCCGCGTATAAAACCTTCCGGAACGACGGGTTAGTTGCTAGTTATCGAGTGTACGCGATATTAGAAAAGCGAATGAAAAATTTAATGAAAGCTAAGAAACGCAGTTACTGGCGCCGGTTTGTCGACGGGTTAACAAGAGAAACATCGATGAGCACTCTTTGGGGCACGGCCCGACGTATGCGAAACCGAAACAGTACTAACGAGAGCGTGGAATATTCAAACCGTTGGATATTCGATTTCGCCAAGAAGGTTTGTCCGGATTCCGCCCCGGCACAGAAAATCTACCGCGCCGCGTCGCCTTACAATACCGCGAACGAAACACCGTTTACGATGGTGGAGTTCTCACTTGCTCTCTTATCATGTAACAATAAAGCCCCGGGGCCAGATAGAATTAAATTCAACTTATTGAAGAATCTGCCAGACTCTGCCAAAAGACGCTTGTTGAATTTATTTAATAGGTTTCTTGAGGGTAACATTGTCCCACATGACTGGAGACAGGTGAGGGTCATCGCCATCCAAAAACCAGGAAAACCAGCCTCCAACCACAATTCGTATCGTCCGATTGCAATGCTGTCCTGTATCCGGAAGTTGTTCGAGAAAATGATCCTGTTTCGGCTCGACAATTGGGTCGAAACAAATGGCTTACTGTCAGATACACAATTTGGCTTCCGCAAAGGCAAAGGGACGAACGATTGCCTTGCGTTGCTCTCAACAGAAATTCAAATGGCATATGCTAACAAAGAGCAGATGGCATCAGTATTCTTGGATATTAAGGGGGCTTTCGATTCAGTTTCGATCAACATACTTTATGAGAAGTTGCACCAGCATGGTCTTTCGCCAATTTTAAATAACTTTTTGCTAAACCTGTTGTCTGAAAAACAAATGCATTTCTCGCATGGCGATTTATCGACATCACGATTTAGCTACATGGGCCTTCCCCAGGGCTCATGTCTACGCCCTCTCCTCTACAATTTTTACGTGAATGACATTGACGAATGTCTTGTCAATTCCTGCACGCTAAGGCAGCTTGCAGATGACGGTGTGGTCTCTATTACAGGTCCTAAAGCCGTCGACTTGCAAGGACCACTGCAAGATACCTTGGACAATTTGTCTGCATGGGCTCTCCAACTGGGTATCGAGTTCTCCACGGAGAAAACTGAGCTAGTCGTATTTTCTAGAAAGCGTGAACCAGCGCAACTACAGCTTCAATTAATGGATCAAACTATTGCTCAGGCTTCAACATTCAAATATCTCGGGGTATGGTTCGACTCTAAAGGTACCTGGGGATGTCACATTAGGTATCTGAAACAGAAGTGCCAACAAAGGATCAACTTTTTCCGTACAATAACTGGAACATGGTGGGGTGCCCATCCAGGAGACCTAATCAGGTTGTACCAAACAACGATATTATCAGTGTTGGAGTACGGATGTTTCTGCTTTCGCTCCGCTGCGAACATACACTTCATCAAACTGGAGCGAATCCAGTATCGTTGCTTGCGTATTGCCTTGGGTTGCATGCACTCGACCCATACGATGAGTCTCGAAGTGCTGGCGGGCGTTCTTCCGCTGAAAAATCGATTCTGGGACCTCTCATATCGATTGCTCATTCGATGCGATATTCTGAACCCATTGGTGATTGCAAATTGCGAAAGGCTTGTCGAGCTTAATTCTCAGACCCGATTCATGTCCTTGTACTTCGATTACATGGCACAGAACATCAATTCATCTACATATAACGTCAACCGTGCTCATCTCTTAGATACTTCTGATCCAACTGTATTTTTCGATACATCCATGAAGGAAGAGATTTGTGGAATTCCGGATCATATTCGCCCACAAGTGGTCCCAAATATTTTCTATAACAAATACCATCAAGTCGACTGCGCCAAAATGTTCTACACTGACGGATCAATTCTCGACGGGTCCACAGGCTTCGGTATCTTCAACGAAAATCTTGCTGCCTCATTCAAACTCAATGATCCTGCTTCAATTTACGTCGCAGAATTAGCTGCCATTCAGTATACTCTCGGGATCATTGACACCCTGCCCTCAGACCATTACTTCATCGTTTCGGATAGTCTCAGCTCCATTGAGGCCATCCGTGCGGCGAAGCCTGGAAAGCACTCACCGTATTTCCTGGGGAAAATACGGGAATATCTGAGTGCTTTATCTGAAAAATCTTACCAGATTACCTTGGTTTGGGTCCCGTCACATTGTTCTATTGCGGGCAATGAGAAGGCGGACTCTTTAGCCAAGGTGGGCGCATTAGAAGGCGACACTTACGAAAGACCAATTTGCTTCAACGAATTTTTCAGTATCTCTCGTCAGAGGACGCTCGATAGTTGGCAAACCTCATGGAGCAATGGGCATCTGGGACGGTGGCTACATTCCATTATCCCGAAGGTATCAACGAATGCTTGGTTTAAGGGGTTGGATGTGAACCGGGACTTTATTCGTACGATGTCAAGGATCATGTCCAACCATTACTCGTTTGACGCGCATCTCCGTCGTATAGGGCTTGCTGAAAATAATCATTGTGTTTGTGAGAACGGCTATCACGACATCGAGCATGTTGTTTGGCTGTGCTCAGAGTACTGTGTTGCCAGGTCCCAACTAATAGATTCCCTTCGGGCCCGAGGTAGATCACCCTATGTGCCAGTCCGGGACGTCCTGGCAAGCCGTGACCACCCCTATATTTTTCTTATCTATATCTTTTTGAAAACCATTGATGTCCAAGTTTAATACATTTTACCCTCTCTCATTCACAGTAGAATCGCACCAACCTATCCCTGTATCTACAATATGGCATTGCTTCACGAGTCTTCGGTGCACACTCTTCTTGATAACCGTCTATCCAGAACATCATGACATACCGCACATGCAGATGATATAGAGTGCCAATAATTATCCGAAATATCGACCCTCCCCTCGCCCCTGCGATTACAGGCTGGAAACTACAACACTACAACAAAGTGTGCATATCCGCCACAATGATCAATCAGCAAACGACGATGTCAATTACACAATATGTATCCCACTTCCTACCTTTTTCCTTTACTAACATAAGAGGGGAGCAAGCCGCCCCTAAATACGGCTTTCCCTTCCCCCACTAACATGTGACATGTAATATAAAAAAAAAATGAATTATCGGCCTCGTTAAGCTACAGCATTTGGGCCTAAATAAACGTATTTTAAGATAAAAAAAAAAAATAAGATCATTTCCCATTGCCAGAAATATGACCAAAAACATGTAATCTATTATTAACACCAAAACGGCTTATTTTAGGTCAATAGTATCTTCAGAGAATTTAATGGAGGCAATATGCCCTTTCTTTTGGTATTGTGCTTTTGCTGATTAATCCCCCTATGAGTGAGACATTTTCACAAATTTTCTTGGAAGTGATTATATCGAAATAATGCCTTCATCAAATTTGTAGCTCTTACTTTTGCGAATAACTTTACTGAAGACTTCAAATATCTATTTTTAATACTTTAAAAGTTATGGCTTGTTGTTTGTTGATTACTCTGTGTCGCCTATTTATTGTTCAATATGGTAATAATCCATTGAAGTAATCCAAACATTATTTCGATAAAACGAATTTTGTATTTCACTTTTCTATCTAACACCGCTAGAAATAATCACCGAACACTTCCAAGTTGTCTGGAAGGAACTTGATAACTTATCAGTGTAAATATGTTTTATATATATATATATATATATATATATATATATATATATATATATATATATATATATATATATATATATATATATATATATATATATATATATATATATATATATATATATATATATATATATATATATATATATATATATATATATATATATATATATATATATATATATATATATATATATATATATATATATATATATATATATATATATATATATATATATATATATTTTCTATTTGATTATATTGTTTTGTTTGCATTACATTTCTAATTTAGTATATTGGGTGTTCAGCCACAAGGTGACTTTTCATCCCTATTGTTTACATGATTCAGTTAATTATTATTAAGTTATAATTACTTTCGCAGTTAAGTATTTTTTTCAGTAGGATGTTTTAAACCTACTTGTCTTCTGAATAAGGAGCTAAACAAACCTTATAAACTAACTTATAAACTATAAAGATAGCTAATCGTTGCAATTGAAGATTGCAACGATTTTTGTCGGAAGTTGCTTATAATACTGTTCGTCATAATTTCTAATGTTTCTATGTTTGCAAGTCTGTGAAACTCATTTGTGCTAAACCAGGGAGGACGCTTCAAAATCATTTTCAGAATTTTATTCTGAATCCTTTGAAGGGTTTTCTTCCTAGTAGCACAACAACTTGCCCAGTTTGGCACTGCATATAGCATTGCCGGTCTAAATATTTGTTTATAAATTAATAGTTTGTTCTTCAGGCAAAGGCTAGAATTCCTATTTATAAGAGGGTATAAACATTTTATATATTTGTTGCATTTTGTTTGGATTCCTTCAATGTGATTCTTAAAAGTGAGTTTTTTATCGTAAATCAAACCCAAGTATTTAACTTGATCTGTCCACGTTAAATTCAAACCATTAAATTTAATAATATGGTTATTATTTGGTTTAAGAGAAGAAGCTCTTGGCTTATGCGGAAACACAATCAATTGTGTTTTTGCCGCATTAGTGGAAATTTTTCATTTTTTCAGGTAATCGTTGAAAATATTCAAGCTTCGTTGCAGTCGACTGCAGATAATACGAAGACTCCTCCCAGTGGCTGAGATGCTAGTATCACCACAGAAAAGTAACTTTTTACAGCCTGTAGGTAGATTTGGAAGATCAGAGGTAAAAATATTGTAAAGTATTGGTGCGACGCTTGATCCTTGAGGGACGCCTGCTTTAACGGGTAGTGTAAAAATGTTCATTTGTGCGAACCTTCTGTCTGCAATTTTTCTAACTTATAGCCATCGGATCGATCTGAAACATATCGGAAAATGAAAAGCTAAATAAATAACTCCAAGCAACAGCGTAACCAAGTGATGGTTTTGGGATTTAACACCATACAACCCTCCTCCCCCCACCACACCCAAAAAAATTGTATTGAAGTTGAAAATTTATTGATGCTGACTGATTTAATTCAATATTCCAATAACAATTATATGATCCGTACATTGAAAACCTGTTTTTGTAAACATCATGAGGATCAGGAATGGAGTCCTGATATATAACTGATCTATTGGTCTTGTTTTCACAGTTGTCTAATAGCATCAATATCAAAATCCTGCCTGAAAACATTCCAATAGAAAATTCCAGAGTTCTGTAATCAATCATAATCCTCAGATTATTTTTCAAATTGAGCTCGCTTTAATAGTAAGCGAAGTTAAAATTGATTTAATGTCTATGAAACATAGAACTGCTCACCAAAAAATGCATAACTTTCAACATTTGCTAAAAATGTTTTTGCCTTTCTCATTCACTCTAAAATTCGTCAATCTAATCCCGACCCGGAGGGCCGAGTGTCGTATGCCAATCGACTCAGTTCGTCGAGATCGGAAAATGTCTGTGTATGTATGTATGTGTGTATGTGTGTATGTGGAAAAAAATGTGACCTCTGTTTCTCAGAGATGGCTGGACCGATTTGCACAAATGTTAGTTTCAAATGAAAGGTACAACCTTCCCATCGGTTGCTATTGAATTTTTTATTGATTGGACTTCCGGTTCCGGAATTACGAGTTGAAGAGTGCAATCACACAGCTAATTCCCATATAAACTGAAATGAAAAATTTTCAAAATCAAATTTGTATTTTTGATGCCAAATGATTTTAAAATGCATGAAACATTGAGATGTTTGACAAAAATTGACTTTTTTGGACTTTGGTACATTTTTGCCTTTCTCATATAGAAAGGTTATGCAATCAGTCTAAAAATCTTCAATCATTCCGGCCCGGAGCGAGTATGCAGTGAGGGGTTGCTACTTTAAAATTAAAACTAGTTTAAAATTTCTTAACAAGTTGAAATTTTTTGGCAGGACCCGGATCTCCTGGATCTTTCTCCATGATCCGCCGCTGATTTCAAGCGATGTTTCAGTATAACATGGTATCTCAAGATCGTGGCTGTCGATCCGTTGTATGTATGTGCAAATCGTACTGAACATGTAATATTCATTTCCACCATTGTATTGAACATAACCAGCCATGGAATCGTAGTCTGGACAAATGAGAAAAGCACAATTGCGCCACTAGGTGGATTAAAACAGGTTTTTATTTTAGGAATGCGTCGAGTTGAGACGAAAACGTAATATGATTAATAACAAGGATAACACTTTCCGAATATAGAGAGAAATTTATGAAAAATGACGATTTCCATTCGACTCTAGCAGGTCCTGATCGATTTTGATGAGCATTTGATTTTTGTTGTATGACCAATTACATGTATAGATAAAATGTTCAAAAACAGTAATTTAAGGTCAAGATAGCATCATTTTGAAACCGCCAATTTCGGAGGTTTAGTATCTTCGATAAGTTTTACAAATGTTAAACAGCGCATCATTTGATAAAATTATTTTGACGCTATATCGTCCAAGAAGTATTTATGGTGAATTTTCTCAGGTTAATATTCATGACTACAATAAAGTCTCAACAAATTCGCTAACGACACGAACTCAGTTACTATTTTCTGAAAAATTAATTCTGCATAATTTTAAAACTTCAAAAATTACGGTTTCGGAATTATGCCGTTTGGACAGTAAGATCGATTTTCACCAAACCCCCACCAAACCGAATTTCTGGCTACGCCGCTGTCTCTTTTGATAATAGTCCAATCTCAACAATCTATAGCTTGTTCGAAAGGTATTCGTTGAAACTGTCTTAAAACATATTAAGTGTTAATTTATGTTGTCAATTTCGGCAGATAATTTAAAAAAAACTGCAAAAAACGCCATTTTTACATATTCAAACATTCATATCTTGGAAACTAAACATCAGAATCAAAAACAAATCAATAGCGTTCTTACTGTTTGATAGGTCTTTCATTTAAATTTGGTCTTGATAAGATCGGTTCAGCTATTGCTGAGAAACACGAATGAGAATTTGTCCGTTACATACACACACAGACATTGTCCGAAATCGTCGAGCTGAGTCGATTGGTATATAAGACTCGGCCCTCCGGACCTCAGAAAAAATCTTGAAAGTTTCAGCGAATTCTATACATTTCTTTTATACGAAATGTAAAAATGGAAATAGGTTTAAGAAAATGATTGCAAATAATCGTAGCAGGCGATGAAACTGAAATATAAAATATACGCTAAAAGCATTGTAACTTAAATTCTCTTGGGAAAGTGTGATATACTAGTCAAATTATTAGTTAAGGGGATATAGATTACGTGAAATTAACCTGGCAATGTAAAACAATTATTTGTGCTTGTACTTTTTGTCCGTATTTTTGATTTTTTGGTAATTGGTGACCATATGTCCATTTTATCTAAAATTGGGGCTACTTTACGCCAAGCTTTACTTAAGGTGAAGATATGTGGAAGCCACGTTGCTAGGCACCGACTCGTTTGTTTACATTGAGAAAAACTGAAATCTGAAGTGAAAATTCAAACGCACAAATGAGAGTTACCAAACATTTTCTTTTGGTCATCTGCACATTGGCAGAAAATTTGAAGTTTTGTTAGTAAACGAGTTTAGCGAGTGTTTTTGCAGTGGTGTGTGAATAAAGTGCATTTGAAAAAGTGCAATGAAAACGAGAAGAAGAAAAATAAGAGTGTTTCGAAAAGAAACCTCAAGTGAAGAGGGGTGATATATTCGCACAAAATAGGAGCAACAGATGGCATTCCGTCAAAAACTCGGATTTATTGTATAGGAAAATGTTCTAGCTTCCTTAAGTAGCAGTTTCGTGGTACACCAGCAAGGTTAGTGTGTTGAAAAACGTATTTTTTATTTGCTCATGTCAGATACATGATTAGGCAGGGGAAAGGGGTGTGCGCGGCGTAGCAGCTATGTTGTGGCTCGCATGTATAATGTCCGTCTATATTGCACAATCTGTACGTTTGATCCAAAATTTACTCTTATTTTGGGATTTGATTCTAATTCAAAGCAGATTTTTATTAGCGTACTAGTTTGACTGTTTTGAAAAATAACAGCAATCGATAATTTGAAAGTTGAGTAATGTAGTTCAATGGAGGCAAACATATAAAACCTGTTTTAATCCACCTAGCGGTGCAATTGCGCCATTCTCAATCATGAATACGAGAATGTTTGCGTTGTTTATATTCATTAACAGCTGTCAAATGCATATATTACATTTTATTATTATACATTACATGACAAATATACAAGAAATGAAATCATTATTCGAGTTCTAAAATTTTATAAAAGAAAAAAAAACAGTCACGGTAATATTGAACTGAAAAAAGGTGCAAAATCAGCAAAGTCCCAAAAAATCGATATTTATAAAAAAAAAAATCGTGATAACATAAAATCTCGACGTTTCATGCATTTTAAAGATGTTTGGCATCAAAATACGAATTCGATTTCTTAAATTTCATGGGGTCCCCCCTTTGAAAAAATTTTTGAGTTCCGGCTTATATGAGAATATATTTCCGGAACCATATAACCGATCCGTGCAAATAGACATCTGTGGGGATAATATAGCTATCACTAAGGACTAAGTTTGTGAAAATCTGCCCAACCATTTCCGAGAAACTGATATGAGTTTGCTAGTTTTGAAAGATGGCCGCTTTTCCCGGGCACTTCCGGAACCGTCTATGGTGGACAATGTAGTCAACGAAAAATTGGTTGGCCGTCGGTGACCTAGAACTGCAAATTTAAGTTATTTGAGAGACATTTTAGCGAAATTTTTTACTATTTTTGCTTTCATCGGAGTATCGGTTTGAATCACAATTTGCAATGTGATCGCACACCACAACCCGTAACTCCGGACCCGGAAGTAGGTTCAGGATAAAATTTAATTGCCATTTACGGGGACGCAACATCTTTCATTTGAGACTAAGTTTGGTTGATTCGGTCTAGCCATCTCCGAGAAACCGATGTGACTGTTATTCTGAATTTGGATACTGGTCACATTTTTGAAAAATTTTCACCTTTATACATTCATTGCAGAATTTATTAAAATCGACATTTTCTACGTGATTGTACTCATCATCCTGTAATTCCGGAACCGGAAGTCGGATCCATTTCAAATTCAATAGCAGCCTATGGGAACGTTGCACCTTTCATCTGGGACTAAGTTTGTGAAAATCGGTTCAGCCATCTCTGAGAAAAGTGAGTGAGATTGTGTTCCCGTACATACACAGACGCACATACACCCACATACATACAAACACACAGATATTTGCCAAACTCGACGAGCTGAATCGAATGGTATATGTCACTCGGTCCTCCGTTAAAAGTCGGATTTCAGAGCAATTGCAATACCTTTCTATTAAGAAAGGCAAAAACGCCATCGTTTCTAGAGTATTTAAACTATGTGTATTGAAGCAATTTGTCTTGGAATGACAGAAGAAGCAGCGGGGAATAGTTCTGCAGTGTAGGCGAATGAATTTATGGTTAAAACCTTACTAAACAAAACTTGTTTTAATCCACCTAGCGGTGCAATTGTGCCTTTCTCAATTAGGGTTCGTCGCGGTTGCGGTAATTACCGCAACCGCGCGGTGTTTACCGCACCCGCACCGCGAAAACTGCGGTGCGGTGAGACACTTTTTTCCGCGGATGCGGTGCGGGAAATAAGCATTTACCGCGCGGTATTACCGCAACCGCGCTTCAAAAAATAATTGATAAAGTATGCAGTCTGCATTAAAAAGTGAATTAAAACTACGACTTTTACCATTTGAGAAGGACGCAACTAGATTTATTTTCTGAACGAATGCTTAACAATGTCATTATTAGGAACATCTCTCTCTCTCTCTCTCTCTCTCTCTCTCTCTCTCTCTCTCTCTCTCTCTCTCTCTCTCTCTCAGAGCGTTCGATTTTTATGTATTACCCTACAATAGAGAAACATGATAAACATTTAATTGCTCTAATTTCACTAGACTTGACAATGATTTGAAAAGAAATCCGAATATAATCTGTATTCGACCTATCGCTACTTGATTTTTTACATTTTGGTCATTCAAATATGGTAAAACATACTGTTACTAAGAAATAAAATCTATAAGCTGTGTCCAATATAATTTGGCACAAATTATTTTTACGACATATTTTGAAAACTATTTGTTTTATACTTCAAAGAAAAAATTTACAAACGAACCTTTTCAAATACATAAAACGCAAAATCCAATCATTGAAAAACAATTGAATTTTTCTGTCAAATCCAATTACAAAATGCATCATTTCTCCTGATTCCTCTTGGTAATCGTGGAATTATGAATCCTTTTCAATGGCATTTTCTCGACATTGCGATTTTTGTTGTGTTTCTCAAAGTCTGCCTCAAGGTCTGCTGACAAATGTCAAAGTTATCCCAGATGCCAAATTTTGCATGGTTTGGACAGTTTTTGCCCTAATTGAAAATTTATCTCGAAACTTTAACGAAGGGCTTAAGTATTTTTACATAGAATCTGTATACAAAGTTTGAAAGAAATCGGTTAAGTAGTTTTTGAATGGAAGGTAACACCGCAAATCATATTTTTCCAGATACGTTCTACAAAAAGCTTCGTCATCGAGTCGTTTGTCGATATTTTTGCATGGAAAAATTACAGCATGTTATTGAAATGATACACTATAATGTACGAAAGTTTTGATCAGTTCGCTTCACGCAAAGTTTCAAAAAAATCGAGAAAAAGTGTTTTTTTTTCACGCCAAAACCCTTACCACTCTTAATAAAAATTGCAAAGTTGAATATTTTCATAAATGTTATATTCTGAGGAGTCCGTCATTTAATTTTCGTGTAAATGAGAATAACATTTTACTATATATGGCTACACAAAACAAATGATTAATTTTTCAACACAATTTTTAAAATGCATAATTTTTACCGCATTTACCGCATTACCGCGCGGTGCGGTGCGGTAAATGCAATGCGGTTGCGGTAAGCGGTGCGGTTTTATTATTTTTTTGCGGTTGCGGTGCGGACTATCCATTTACCGCCCACATCCGCACCGCGACGAACCCTATTCTCAATCATGAACACGAGAATTTTTCAGTTGCTTATATTTATTAAAAGCTTTCAAATGTATGTATTACAATTTTCTTATACATGACTTGACAACTATATACAAGAAAAGAAATCATTATTCGAGTTCTAAAATTTTGCAGAAAAAAAACCAGCCACGGTAATATTGAATTGAAAAAAAGGAGCGAAATCGGTTAAGTCCCAAAAAGTCGATTTTCATAAAAAAAAATTCGAGATAACATAAAACGCATTTTAAAAATGTTTGGCATCAAAAATAAGAATTCGATTTCTGAAATTTCATGGGGTTCGGCTTACATGGGAATTTCATATGTGACCGGATGGTTCAGTCTCTATTTCTGGAACCATATAACCGATCCGAACAAAATGTTATAGACATCTGTGGGGATATTATAGCTATCTAAGTTTGTGAAAATCGGCCCAACCATTTCCGGGAAACTGATGTGAGTTCGTTAATTTTGAAAGATGGCGGTTTTCCCCGGGCACTTTCGGAATCGTCTATGGTGGTCAATGTAGTCAACGAAAGTTTGGTTGGCCGTCGGTGACCTAGAACTGCAAATTTAAGTTGTTTTTGCGACATTTTGGCTAAATTTTTACCTTTTTTGCTTCCATCGGAGCATCGATTTGAATCGCAATTTGCTATGTGATCGCACGCCACAACCCGTAACTCCAGAACTGGAAGTCGGATCGGGATGAAATTTAATAGCCATTTACGGGGGCGAGACTAAGTTTGGTTGATTCGGTCTAGCCATCTCCGAGAAACCGATGTGACTGTTATTCTGAATTTCGATACTTCCGCCGGGGCTTCCAGAACCGATACTACAAATCGAAGCAGTTGTGGTCATATTTTGGAAAAATTTTCACATTTATACATTCATTGCCGAATTTATTAAAATCGACATTTTCTGCGTGTTCGTACTCATCACCCTGTAATTCCGGAACCGGCAGTCGGATCCATTAGAAATTCAATAGCAGCCTATCAGAACGTTGCACCTTTCATTTGAGACTAAGTTTGTCTAGGGTTACCAAATGAACTGAGAGCAAATTAAGGACATCCCTGCCAAATGTTATGCCAGTTATGTCACTTGAGCCAGAATTCTAAAAAAAATTCTGTCTCATTTTCCAACGGTTGACTTGGAACGTTGAATCTCAATCGAGACAAATTAGAATGGTATAGTACCAATACCGAACGAAGATACCACTTTGGCCAAACCTCATATTGAGCTATCCAACAAATTTTGGTTACTTCTGAGTAAAACAAGTAAGTGATCTGAATAATTTAATTGAGGGTGATTCGTCATGATATTTTTTTTTATTGTTGTGAAAAAATTGAAAAATGGAGTAAATCGCGAATTGTTTATTTGTCAATCGAAAGAACATTTTTTGCCAGTAATTGTTTGAAAACAATTTCTTTTAAATGTTGACCATGTTGGCGCTTTAGGTAGTCCATTCAACTGGTCCAATTTTTGATGACGGATTCGAGCATTTCAAGTGATATCTGGCTAATTACTCGAGTAATGTTGATTTCCAATGCTTGGGGATGTCACCGCCGCTATGTTTTCTTCACTGCGTGCTGGATGTGGTCGATTTGTTCACTAATCATCCAATAACGAGAACTACAACGCTTACTTTTTGGTTGTATGGCGAATAGTTGAATCAGTTGGCCGATTATGTCGACCATATTATAGTCGGAGCGCATTAAGGCCCCCGTCGGGCTTCTTTTTCTTCTTATCTGCAGAATTGAGGATATCAATATAATACGCATATACGATACTCATATGAATGTATGCGTGCACGCGAATGAAATGAATGATTTCTTCAACCCGCTTTTTCTCTCGCTTTTCCCATAAAACTACCCAAGTATAGTATACCAATGGATTCGTAAGAATCCGAGGAAACTAATGGTAGCAAGTAAAACTTGATTTGGAAAACAGTATTCTTGTCGGCGGTCGAAAGCTAGTCGATAATAGCAACATTCTCACGGTTCCTCCTCCCACTCCGTTGCTCTGGATGTATCTTTCCCGCTTTCATCCCAGCGTTAGCAAGGAGACAGTCGAAAAAATGTCCAAAGAAGGGCTAAACTGCAACGAGGAAATAAAGGTCATTCCGCTTGTTAAAAAAGGCATAGACGTCAGTACTCTGAACTTCATATCTTTCAAAGTTGGAGTTCACCCAAAGTACCGTGAAGCAGCTCTTAACCCTGACACATGGCCGCAAGGCATATTGTTCAGGGAATTTGAGGATAGCCGTACCCAGAACATTTGGTGCCCACCGACTGATTTTCCTACGCCTTCGGAAGCCGCATGTATTCCGCTAAGTCAACCCGGCCCATCAACCCTACAGAGGACTCCGCAACGATTGGCAATGCCACTATACCAAGCTACACCGCCATTGTGAAGGAGTGTCGACGCTGATCGCATACTGGGACGCAATGCAGTTGGTACAATGGAGGCCCTCGATCCCCCCGCTACAGTCGAGCCCTTGCAGCCAGCGTTCAGCAGTCGTCCCGGTCCTGTATGTGTGGGTGGAGAAGGGGTCTTCCAAGCCGCCTTTCTCGGCAAGTATTATACAAATTGTAACGATACAACGGTTAAACCGATTCACGCTTCTAGTTCATCGTCCAACACTCGCCGTAAGCTACTACCGTCCCGTTCCTGCTCTCCGCATCGCTCCATCGGGGTTCAACGCATACTGGGACGCACCGCAGTTGGCACTATGGAAGCCCTCGAGCCCCCCGCCACAGTCGAGCAATTGCAGCCAGCGATCATCAGTCGTCCCGGTCCTGTGTGTGGGATGGGTGAAAGGGTCTTCCAACCCGCCACAAATGGCAAGTATACATCTGATCCGAACACTTCAAGCGCTGATGTATTCTTCGCTTCCAGTAATTTGCCTTTTGCTCTAACATCTTGTGACGAGATGTCAACTATTTCTGTCGCCGATGATGATCGCTGCATTCTGGAGCGCGATGCAGTTGATTCGCCCTCTGCAGAACCTGATCCGTCATCCAATAACATCAAGATTTACTACCAGAATGTTGGTGGCTTAAATTCATCAACGGACAGCTATTTGCTCGCGACCACGGGCTGCTGTTATGACGTCATCGCCTTAACCGAGACGTGGCTCAACAACCGTACTCTGTCTCAGCAGGTGTTTGGTTCAACATTTGATGTCTTCCGCTGTGATCGCAATGCCCTCAACAGCCGCAAGACATCAGGTGGTGGTGTACTCATCGCCGTTCGCCATGGTATAAAAGCCCGAGTGATCAACGATGAGCGGTGGGAGAGCTCCGAGCAAGTGTGGATATCAGTGAAACTTGCCGATCGCAATCTCTTCCTGTGTGTCGTGTATTTTCCACCTGACCGAATTCGTGATTACAGCCTGATCGATGTACATCTTTCCTCCGTTTCTTTCATCACCTCGATCGCTGCCCCATCTGATGATATTGTTATACTGGGCGACTTTAACTTACCTGGCTTGACCTGGTGCCCAGCAAGTAATGGATTTCTACGATTGGATATCGAAAAATCTGTGCTTATCAACAATGCCAGTTGTATCTTGGACAACTACAGTAGCGCAACTCTTCGGCAAATTAATAATATCATCAACGAGAACGGACGTACATTGGACCTCTGCTTTGTAAGTGCCCGGGACTACGCTCCGTACTGCTGCGCCGCTCCGACACCTTTAGTTCAGCATGTGCGCCATCATCCCCCACTACATCTTGTACTCGCTGGTAACCTAGGAGTGAGTTTTGAAGACGTCTCAAGCTCTATCGTCTACGATTTTAAAAACGCTGCCTACGACAGCATCGTTAGCACGCTGTTGGATATAAACTGGGACGAAAATCTTAACAATGATGACGCGAACGAAGCAGCGATGACGTTTTCTAATATTCTTAACTACCTAATCGACCGTCATGTGCCAAAACGAACAGTCAGCACAAATCAACACCCTCCCTGGCAATCAACAGTGCTTAGACGATTAAAAACTGCCAAACGAGCCGCATTTAAAAAGTTCTCGAAGCATAAGACACTTGCATTACGAAACCACTACTTTCAAATCAACCACGAATACAAACAGCAAAGCAGACGTGCCTTTTTTAGATATCAGCGAAACGTCGAACGTCAACTGAAATCCAAGCCCAAGTCGTTTTGGAAATATGTGAACGAGCAGCGAAAAGAATCCGGGTTACCATCTTGTATGTCATTAAATGGAGTTTTAGGCACCGACACTAAGGAAATTTGCCAATTGTTTTCCGACAAATTTTCAAGCGTTTTTTTCCGACGAGAACCTTTCCCCACAACAAGTCGCTGCCGCTTCAAATCTAACTCCTTCTCTAGGACGAACCATCAACCGAATTTGTGTCGATAATGCTGCCATTCTTGCAGCAAATTCCAAGCTGAAAGCATCTAGTTCCCCGGGTCCAGATGGCGTTCCTTCGATTTTTGTCAAAAAGTGCATCAGCGGGCTTCTTGAACCACTTCGGCGAGTCTTTGTGCTATCACTCAATACTGGAACATTCCCTTCCTGCTGGAAAGCAGCGCACATGTTTCCAGTTCACAAAAAAGGAAACAAATCGAACATTGACAATTATCGAGGAATCTTGTGTTTAAGTGCAGTATCAAAACTATTCGAGCTGGTTGTCTTAGACCCTCTTTTCTTTCAATGCAAACACTACATTGCAGACGATCAACACGGATTTATGCCTAAACGATCGACAACGACTAACCTGCTCTCGTTCACAACATATGCAATGGATGGATTCGCTGACGGATTGCAAACCGATGCTATTTACATGGATCTATCTGCGGCCTTCGACAAAATCAATCATGATATCGCAATAGCGAAGCTGGACAAACTCGGTATTCATGGACAACTTCTGCGCTGGTTTCGTTCCTACCTCGATGGAAGGCAACTTCAAATCAGCATTAAGGACTGTCTATCTACACCATTCTTCGCTACATCCGGCATCCCACAAGGAAGCCATCTCGGTCCAGTGATATTCCTCCTCTACTTTAATGACGTCAACATCAAATTACAAGGACCCCGCCTTTCTTTTGCCGACGACATGAAAATTTTTCAACAAATACGGGATAAAACCGATGCCGAGCTTCTTCAGAGGGAATTGGACAGCTTTAGTACGTGGTGTGATCTAAACAGAATGGTTTTAAACCCGAGCAAATGCTCAATCGTTACGTTCACGCGGAAACGCCATCCGATTCAGTTTAACTACCATCTCTTCGACTCGAGTATTCCAAGACACTCTAACGTCAAGGATCTCGGAGTCATCATGGATTCGGCACTAACGTTCAAACCACATACATCATCCATTGTGGATAAGGCTTCAAGACAGCTTGGGTTCATCTTCCGAATAGCGAAAAACTTTAAGGACGTATACTGTTTAAAATCTCTCTATTGTGCGCTGGTTCGCTCAACACTGGAATATTGTTCTGCTGTTTGGAACCCTTACTACCAGAACGGTGTCGACAGAATCGAGGCCGTCCAACGCCGGTTCATACGCTTTGCACTCCGACATCTTCCTTGGCAAAACAGATTTCAGCTGCCGAGCTACGAAAACCGTTGTCAGTTAATACAGCTCGATACTCTAAGCATCCGGAGGGACTGCTCTCGAGCCCTGTTCGTCTCGGACTTACTGTCTGCCAGGGTGGATTGCCCTACAATCCTCGGACGCCTCGATCTTCAAGCTCGCGTTCGAGCTCTGCGCAATAACTCTCTTCTGCGAGTCCCATTCAGGAGAACTAACTATGGGCGCCAGGGCGCTGTTACCGGACTCCAGCGTGTGTTTAACAGTGTGGCGACGGCGTTTGACTTCAACCTGACAAGGAATTCGATAAAAACTAAAATAATTCGTATTCTGAAATGTAATTAGTTTAAGTAACCACCATTGGGGCCAAGGGGTCTGTTGGTGACGGTACAACAAATAAACAAATAAACAAATAAACAAATAAACAAATAAACAAATAAACAAATAAACTTCATAACAGCGTTTTTCAATTTTCCCGTCGTACGCATTATATCGTCGCTTGTTCTGCACAGTACAAAAGCACAGGGTTTGTGCTAAATTAGTACTACCCGAAAGCTTGATGTAGGGGCTAATTATAAATCATGTCACACTTGTATTGAGGGAGGGACAATGAAAAAATTCAACATTTTGTGAAATATGGTGTAAAAAAGTAACCTGAAACATACCAAATCTATTTCTACCGAAGAAAAAAATATTGGACATCTTATTCGTGACTTATTTACCAAGGAAATAACCAATAACCCTGAGAAGAGGGAGGGCGTAAATGAAATGAAAATTTTGCGTTACATCATTGATAGTTGCCCTGTTTGTATTTTAGAACTCACAGATAAAGCTTCGTTTGTGGAGAAATCTACTAAAAAGCTTCGATTGCCGATTTCTTTCCAATTGATACCATAAATTTATAAAAAACAAATTAAATTACTCATAGCTATAAGAAGCGCCAAAATATTGCACCTTTATAATAAATCATGATAAAAGAATGATTTCGTTTCGAAAACTACGTACTATATTTCTTTTGAGCTTTATGACTTTATGCTATGAATATATGCTAGCAATCAGTTTGCTCAAATCAATCTAATGATTATTCACCTTTGGCACATGGGCGGATTTTTCCTAAAATCCTATAGCGTGTTGCCTGTTTTTCATGGGTATTTTTTGCCCAAATTTTTGGACGGTTTTCAAAATACCACTCTTTTTAACATAACGATTCCTTTCAAGTAATAGTTGATAGACCAAAAAGTATGGAATCCACGAATATAAGGTTTGGTTTTTTGAACTATGCGAAATATGATTATATTCAAAATCGTAAAAAATTCTAGTGCCAAATTTCGGTACGTAACTTGAACAGTTATTTCAACGGATATCTAAGTGAAATCCCAACGTTTAGAGCTGAAGAACTACTTCTACTAACACAAAGCGTCTATCTAGGTCGAGACTCGACAGAAAGGACTAGCTATTGGAACCAGCGATTTTCCTATTTCTTACCTCCTGATCAGGGTATATATTATTACCATCTTATTATCATATTATATAGACAAAATGTTAACGAAACTGATTTATACCGCAAGTAATGCACTGGTACTGTGAGCCAGTATGTGCAGTTGGACACCGATCAGTAAGTATGGACACCGACCAAGAAAGATCTTTGAAATTAGTAAGATTAGTTATACAGTAGAATAGAATTTTGATCTAAATATTTTCATACTACATAGAACAAGTTGTGTGTCATGAACAACATTACAACTTTATCGTTTCAATAATTCACTATCAAAAACAATACCTTGGTACTAACATAATTTTACAGTGCGATTGCAGGGTTAGTATTGCGACCCTACTTATCACTAAGAGTTCCTTCTGGCTGGGGCTCGAGCATACGCCGAGTGACTTCTAAGGTCATCTAAGTCTTTAGCCATTGAACCGCTAGACTAAGGCATTTACAATTACGTACATGTTGTTTTGGGGTTTTTAAAACACAAACAAGCATTCAATTAAATTGAACTTTCGAAAGAAATGTCGAAATTACTTGTTAGTTTTTTGTCCAAAAACATTTGAAAAGTTAGTTGGGAAACTTAGTTGGGAAAAGTTAGTTGGGATCTAGTGTCATATACCATTCAAGTAGTACAAACTTTCTCTGTTGTGGTCCAATAGGAGGTAGATAACAATCTATTATCTCTCTCTGGACTAAATCAACCTGGATGCCGTTTCGCTGGAGTCCTGCTCTCACGTCGTGGAAGGCAGCAGAAATAGGAGTCCCAAGTTAACCTCTAGCTGAAAACCAAAAGGCTGGAAAGACTAAAATAAGTCAGTAAACGGAGCATAATTGACCTTTCCATCGCTGTGTCAACCGAAGCTCTAACATAATGGATGATTGTATGATTTTGTTGGTTATTTTCGGCAAATTTGAGACTAAGAGAAACGAAAGCAATGAAATTGAAAGACGGATAGGTATTCTAGAGTTAATCAGAACGGAAAACTAGGACTAAGCAGGCTCATATGGACATGATCGAAAGGAAATGTGCAGAATCCTTTGCCTTTTGCTAAGTAGGAGTTTGGCGTTATAATCATATTAAAACGCCGGCGTCGGCGGTAAAGCATGATGATGAGTTATGTTCTATCAATGATCATGCGGTAGACTTGGGTACAACGCCCAACTCCTACTTAGCAGAAGGCAAAGGTTTCTTCACATTTCCTTTCGATCATGTCCATGTCCATGCTTTCGTTTCTCTTAGCCTTAAATTTGCCGAAAATAGCCAACAAAATCGACACAGTAGAACCTTGCGGCAATTAAAACAACAATTAGCCATGCCCCTAATTAACACAAATAGGAGAGCATTATCCAACGTTTTCGATAGCTTCTTGTTGTTGTGGACTGTATTTTCATGAAGGATGCTATTATGTTGAAAATTTAGCAAACCCCGTTTTCATTGCATTTAAAAAAATTGCAAGACCCCTCCTTGTGAAATACCTAGTGCATTCATTTTTGCGTATAGTGCACAGGTCTTATATTTGACATAACAACTTAAGATATTTTTGCTGTCAATCTGGTTGTTGACAGCATAGACAAGAAATACGTCTATTGTTCGGTAAATTTGCTACATATTACATCGCATTTTGATGATTTTAAAAAGGTTGTGTCATATTGTGGTAGAAATTGTTTTGTACTCATAACGGGCAGTGCTACAAATTCTCATAATAACATTTGGGACAGCTCTAACAGTATTACTCATCAATTGACTAACGAGTTAATGCCAAACGAGCACAAATATTCATTATATCATAAAACCTCAGCACTTGGAAACACATTATTTTTTTGCGATAAATGAGTCTTATTTGATTAGTTAGACCTTTCATCAGATGTCGAAGTGTGTCGTAGTCCCGGGTCTACAGGAACCTTGGTGAGGAAGACTTGGTGAGCCATAAAACGTATTTTCCAACATTTGATTTTTGCGTCGAATTACATATTTTTGTCATGATAGCGGCATACAAAGGAAGCTGACCCTCTTTGATTTATGCATGTGTCTCAAAGCCTACTTTTATAGATTGTGAAACTATAACAAACCAGCATTTGAGCTCATTTTAGCATGTTTCAATTTCTGTCTATGATTAGCACTCTCCATGCATGTCAGACAACTTGTTTCCGTAACTCGAAATTCCATTTTTCAAATTGTGCATCAGATATATTTTGCCAAGCAGGCGTACCCCTCGTTTACCATCCGGCTGAAACCTCCTATTGAAACTAATACCTTTGCTTGGTTGAACTCTCAATGTGTGAAATGTGGCCGAAAAGATGATAATCCGCGGAATGTACCAAAACTTCAACCAATCGAAGCATTTTGGGAAGCTGCTTCAGCAGCACAATTAAAATCAAGGATATGCAGGGTAGATCTCAATGTCGCCTAGACCATGATGGGAGCAGAAAAGGAAGTTTAGGTACAGTTGAAAAAGATAGACCATAAGCTGTCCTACTTTTTTTTAAATAACTGCTAGATATAAAAATTATTTGTTATAAAGAAAACCTACCCTGGGTTTTAGTTTAGTCCAGCTACTTCTAACTCACCCGTTATTTTGTCAAAAATTGGAAGTTGTAATCTTGCAATATCATGCAAGATCAAAGCAAAATCGCAGACCAAAAATGCCTTGCCGGACAATACTTGAGATGAGTACAGGTATAGTGATGATTGGAACACTTTGCTGTTGCATTGACGTTCTCTTCAGAGATATTGAGATACTGTCTGAGATATACTGTGAGTCAAGCCGTCAACTGCGAAAATAATGCTCTCCCAATGTAAAATCGAAAGCGGTTTTTCAAACCTTGCTTGTGAAATTATTGAAAAAAAATCTCTTCTCGAATTGCCACACGATGGAAGAAACAATCGTATGTCCGTGATCCATAGAAAATAAGCTCAAAAAAGCAGAAAGTAGAACCTAAAAGCCGAGCCATTGGAACTGGTTACTGATGTATGAGGCTCCGCCTGGTCATCATGGTCTGCTGGTGCAAGAAGAAGAGTGCTGTTTGTATCAAGGACAGGGAGGATTCTAAACAAATATTGCTCTAATGACGAAATAAACGGTCAATATGCAATAACTAATTTGAAAAACCTGTTTTAATCAACCTAGTGGTGCAATCGTTCCTTTCTCATACATGCAAGCTATGATTCCATAACTGGATATGCTCAATAAGTCTGCTACATTCTTATTACGCTTGGTACCTATATGTATTTCGCTTTTGGCATTTGGCATGTAAAATACAAATTCGATTTTTGAAATTTCTGGTATTGTATTTGTAACCAAGTTTGTAACAATCAGTAAGCGTTTGCGGAAAAATAGGTGTTACATCAATCTTCTGAGCTCTCGATCGAAGCAGATCGTTTTTCTTGTGCTGTGCATAGAGTAAATCACTATATATACATTGTGAAGGTCAACCATTGTTTGAGGCTGGCTTTGTTCGCCGGTGCCTAGGTTGGTGAAGTGAATAGTGGAATAACCGGACAAGCCGCTAAGTAAGCTAAGTATCTTTTTTTTCATTTCCCTTTCCCCCGATCGGTCGCTACTTCTTAGATCCCTTTCCCCTGAATATAAGTTTCATCTCTCGTTTACACCACGTGCTATCCTCGTGCCTAAATGGCCGAGGGCGAAGTAACATTGGATGGGAATGATATTCCCATGGATATACCGGATTAACCCGAAATTACTCCCTCCGCTGATTCCCCCAGTCCTCCTCGTATTAAAACATACCCAGCCAGTTCGACTGGACCCTGGGTGGTCTATTTCCGGCCCATCACGAAATCGCTTAATATTTTAGAAATCTCACGGGAGCTGACTGCTAACTACCCGGCCGCAGCTCAGATAACACGTGTTAGAGCTAATAAGATACGCATATTAGTGAATGACCTCGACCAGGCCAACCAGATTGCTCGCAGCGAACGTTTTACAAAGCAATTTAAAGCGTATATTCCTTGTTTAGCAGTGGAGATCGACGGGGTCGTCGCCGAACCGGGTTTGAAGTGCGAAGACGTGTTGAAGTACGGAGTTGGTTGCTTTAAGGACCCCTCACTTGAACATGTGAAGATTCTGGAATGCAAGCAATTGTATTCCGCAAAAACTGAGAATAATAAGACAACTTATTCATTGTCAGACTCGCTTCGGGTGACTTTCTCCGGGTCTTCCCTCCCCAACTATCTCCTCCTGGATAAGGTTCGTCTACCTGTTCGCCTGTTTGTACCGCGGGTAATGAACTGCAGCAATTGCAAGCAGCTGGGCCACACAGCCACCTATTGTGGCAATAAGAAAAGGTGCGGCAAATGCGAGGGAGAACATGAGGACGACTCTTGCGGTGGAGAAACTGAAAAGTGTATTTACTGCGGGGGCCTTCCGCATGATCTTAAATCATGCCCCGCGTACAAACAGCGCGGGGATAAAATTAAGCGCTCCCTTAAGGAACGCTCGAAGCGCTCTTATGCAGAAATTCTTAAGAATGCTTCGCCATCTGTTCCCGAAAATTCCTTTGCTCTTTTGGCTGGCGTTGAGCAAGAATCTGACGACCCACAAGAGGGAACATCATTGGTTAACTCAGGGGAGTCCAGGAAGAGGAAAAATCTAGCCTCCCCTAGATTGCCTCGTAAGGGTGCCAAGGTGTCGTCCACTCAGAGTGCGCCAATTACAATCAATAAATCCAATGGAAGTTATGCACTACAGCCGAAGCAAGTTGCTCCAGGACTTGGAAATTTTAATTCTAACAAGGAGTATCCACCACTTCCAGGGACACCAAAAACCCCAAGTGTTCCCTTTTTTCAAACAGATACTCAGTCCAGTAGCGGACTAATGAAATTTTCTGACATAGTGGACTTAATTTTCACAGCTTTCAATGTTACTGATCCTCTTAAAAGCCTTCTGATACGTTTTCTCCCTATAGTGCAAACATTTTTGAAGCAGTTGACTACTAAATGGCCCCTCCTTGCAGCGATCGTATCCTTCGATGGCTAAGTCATCAAACGAGGTCACTGATTCGATCACTGTCCTACAGTGGAATTGCAGAAGTATCCTCCCGAAAATCGATTCTTACTAAACAGTTTAAAATGTGATGCTTTCGCATTATGTGAAACCTGGTTAACTTCCGATATAAATCTCAACTTCCACGACTTTAATATAATCCGTCTGGATCGAGAAAACCCTTATGGAGGAGTACTTTTGGGGATCAAAAAGTGCTATTCTTTCAACCGAATTAACCTCCCTTCGACACCAGGCATTGAAATTATCGCTTGTCAAGTTTCAATCAAAGGTAAAGACCTTTGCATTGCTTCCATCTACATTCCTCCTAGAGCCTCGGTAGGGCACCGAACGCTTTGTAATATCACGGAATCCTTACCGGCTCCGCGGCTAGTTCTGGGAGACTTTAACTCGCACGGTACGGTATGGGGCTGT
Organism: Topomyia yanbarensis; assembly: GCF_030247195.1. Classification (NCBI taxonomy): domain Eukaryota; kingdom Metazoa; phylum Arthropoda; class Insecta; order Diptera; family Culicidae; genus Topomyia; species Topomyia yanbarensis. The sequence continues at coordinate 25,596 of NW_026683341.1, read as the reverse complement.
CTTCATGATGATAATAGATCAACAATAATCCAAGATCTTTGCGACAATTTCAACATGACCATTTTAAACACGGGAGAAATGACGCGGATTCCTACACCACCAGCACGCGCAAGCGCGTTGGATTTATCGCTATGCTCGACATCGCTACAGTTAGATTGCAGGTAGAAGGTGATCCCTGATCCCCACGGTAGCGATCATTTGCCTATCGTGATTTCAATTGCTAACGGTTCAAGACCATCGGAAACAATCAATGTCTCGTATGACCTCACACGGAACATTGATTGGAAGAGTTACGCGACCGCGATATCCGTTAAAATCGAATCCACTCAAGAACTTCCTCCGGAGGAAGAGTACAGGTTTTTGGCTGGCTTGATTCTCGACAGTGCGAATCAAGCTCAGACTAAACCAGTACCCAGCGCGAATACCCATGGACGGTCTCCCACCCTGTGGTGGGATAAAGAGTGCTCAGAGCTGTACGCGGAAAAGTCCACTGCATATAAGGCCTTCCGGGAAGACGGGTTACCCGCTAGCTATCTACAGTACGCGTCGTTAGAAAGGCGAATGAAGAGTCTAATGAAAGCCAAAAAACGCAGTTATTGGCGCCGGGTCGTCGACGGGTTAACGAGAGAAACAGCGATGAGCACTCTTTGGGGTACGGCTCGACGTATGCGTAACCGTAATAGTACCAACGAGAGCGTGGAATATTCAAACCGTTGGATATTTGCTTTCGCCAAGAAGATCTGTCCGGACTCTGTCCCGGTACAGAAAACATGCCGCGCCGCGTCTCCTCACGATACCGCGAACGAAACACCATTTTCGATGGTGGAGTTCTCACTTGCTCTCTTATCATGCAACAATAACGCCCCAGGGTTAGACAGAATCAAATTCAACTTGCTGAAGAATCTACCTGACACTGCAAAAAGGCGCTTGTTGAATTTATTTAACAAGTTTCTTGTGGGTAACATTGTCCCTCATGACTGGAGGCAAGTGAAGGTCATCGCCATCCAAAAATCAGGAAAACCAGCCTCCGACCACAACTCGTATCGGCCGATTGCAATGCTGTCCTGTATTCGGAAGTTGTTCGAGAAAATGATTTTGTTTCGCCTCGACAATTGGGTTGAAGCAAATGGCTTACTGTCAGATACACAATTTGGCTTCCGCAAAGGCAAAGGGACGAACGATTGCCTTGCGTTGCTTTCTACAGAAATCCAAATGGCCTATGCTAACAAAGAGCAGATGGCATCAGTCTTCTTGGATATTAAGGGGGCTTTTGACTCAGTTTCTATCAACATTCTGTCAGAGAAGCTACACCAGCATGGTCTTTCGCCAATTTTAAATAACTTTTTGCTAAATCTGTTGTCTGAAAAGCACATGCACTTTTCGCATGGCGATTTAACAACATCGCGATTTAGCTACATGGGTCTTCCCCAGGGCTCATGTCTAAGTCCCCTGCTCTACAATTTTTACGTGAATGACATTGACGATTGTCTTGCCAATTCATGCACGCTAAGGCAACTTGCAGACGACGGCGTGGTCTCTGTTACAGGGCCCAAAGCTGCCGACTTGCAAGGACCATTACAAAATACCTTGGACAATTTGTCTGCTTGGGCTCTTCAGCTGGGTATTGAGTTCTCCACGGAGAAAACTGAGTTGGTTGTTTTTTCTAGGAAGCGTGAGCCGGCGCAACTCCAGCTTTTGTTAATGGATGCAACGATCAACCAGGTTTTCACATTTAAATATCTTGGGGTCTGGTTCGACTCTAAAGGTACCTGGGGATGTCACATTAGGTATCTGAAACAGAAATGGCAACAAAGGATCAATTTTCTTCGAACAATAACTGGAACATGGTGGGGTGCTCACCCAGGAGACCTGATCAGGTTATACCAAACAACGATATTGTCGGTGATGGAGTACGGGTGTTTCTGTTTCCGCTCCGCTGCGAACATACACTTCATCAAACTGGAGAGAATCCAGTATCGTTGCTTGCACATTACCTTGGGTTGCATGCACTCGACCCATACGATGAGTCTCGAAGTGCTGGCGGGCGTTCTTCCGCTAAAAAATCGATTTGGGAACTCTCATATCGATTACTCATCCGATGCGACATTCTGAACCCGTTGGTGATTGAAAACTTCGAGAGGCTCGTCGAGCTTAATTCTCAAACCCGATTTATGGCCTTGTACTTCGACTACATGGCACAGAGCATTAATCCTTCTTCATATACTCCCAACCGTGTTCGTTTCCTAGATACTTCTGATTCTACTGTATTCTTCGACACATCCATGAAGGAAGAGATTCGTGGAATCCCGGACCATATACGCCCGCAAGTGATCCCCAATATATTTTATAATAAATTCCGAGAAGTCGACTGTGACAAAATGTTCTACACTGACGGATCAAATCTCGATGGGTCCACTGGCTTCGGTATCTTCAACAATACTATCACCACTTCATTCAAGCTCAATGATCCCGCTTCAGTTTACGTCGCAGAGTTAGCTGCAATTCAGTACACCCTTGGGATCATCGACACTCTGCCCACAGATCACTACTTCATCATTTCGGACAGCCTCAGCTCCATCGAGGCTCTTCGTGCGATGAAACCCAAAAAGCAATTCCCATATTTCCTGGGGAAGATACGGGAGTCCTTGTGTACGTTATCTGAAAAATCTTATCAAATTACCTTTGTTTGGGTCCCCTCTCATTGCTCTATCCCGGGCAATGAAAAGGCCGACTCATTAGTAAAGGTGGGCGCATTAAATGGTGACATATACGAAAGACCAATCTGCTTCAACGAATTTTTTAGTATTTGTCGTCAGAGGACACTCAACAGTTGGCAAACCTCGTGGAGCAATGGTGAACTTGGACGATGGCTACATTCCATTATCCCAAAGGTATCAACGAAGCCTTGGTTCAGGGGGATGGATGTGGGTCGGGATTTTATTCGTGTAATGTCCCGACTTATGTCCAACCACTACACCTTGGATGCGCATTTGCGGCGTATTGGGCTTGCGGAGAGTAGTCTGTGCGCTTGTGACAAGGGCTATCACGACATCGAGCACGTTGTCTGGGTATGCGCCGGGTACTTGGACGCCAGGTCTCAGTTAAAGGATTCCCTTCGGGCCCGAGGTAGACCACCCAATGTCCTAGTCTGAGATATACTGGCAAATCGAGATTTCCCCTATATGTCCCTTATTTATACTTTCATAAAAACGACAAATATCCCAATTTAGCCCCTCTCTTTTTATTTCTCGTTTAAGAAGCTTTCTCCTGCCTTGTGGGACCGATCAGCTCCAGACTGCAACTATGTAACCGCCGTCGCACTTACCACTACGGAAACTGAAGCGAGAGCGACCCAAGGTCCGATGACTTTTGAAGGATTCCCCGCGGCTCCGAAGAATACCATCCGCCAATCCGACCTACTAGACTGAGGCGGTAATCTTTCGCTGATCTCCCGTTTGCCCGAAAGTTGCAAGTTTTGCTCTTCTCTCCCGGTCACCATCTACGCTTTCTCTCCCCTGTCCTTGATACAACTGCTTCTACAGCCCCCCTCTGAATATCTTGACCAAGCATAAGTCTCCGCTAAAAAAAGTTCAAATTTGTATTCTGTATTCCTAGTTTTAAGATAGTTGTAATTTTACCTCTTTGTTAAAACTATTGTCCCCCATCTTGTAAATAGAATTGTATCCCTAGTCTTAAAACACCTGCGAATTTTCTCATAAATATTTGTTCCCCCTTTTGTGTACCAAACTATATTGTTAGTTTTAAGATAACTGTAAATATTACCTAAAAATTATTACTATTGAATTCCTTGTTTTAAAATTTTTTCATAAAAAAAATCTTTTGCCCCCTCTCTTGTATATAGAATCTTATTTCTAGTCTTAAGATAGCTGTAAAATTTTTCTTTAAAAAAAAAATATTTCAACATTGTAACCTCCTAGTTTTAAAATATCCAAAATGTAAAAACAAAAGAATTTGGCACCGCCAAGCTAACGCATTTGTGCCTATCAAATAAACGAAATGAATAAAAAAATAGGTGTTACATTAACTTAAGAACTTGGCATTGGTCATTAGTGATCTAGACCCGCATATACAAAGAATGTTGCACCCATTTTAATAATCATTACAGTACCTATTTATATGGAAATTTACTGTGGGATCGCACTCTTCAACCTGTATCTCCGAAAGCGGAAGTCCGTGCAGTAAAAATATTAACAGCAGCTTGTGGGAGCGCTATACCGTTCGTTTTAAACAAAGTTTTTCCATAACGGTTCAGCCATGTCTTCCTCCTCATACTCACACAAACACACACAATGTGTTGGCGACAGTCCGAAGTTACACGGGTCAAGCAGCGTGCTAGCAAAAGCAACGGATGAGGGGAAATAAGAACGTGCCATCGTTGGACAAATGAGAATTCGGTGTCTAGCTTCTTTGCCAGGAACTATCACGTTGATCGCGACAAAGCAATGAACTCACTGGCTCTAAGTTTCGGATCAATGTGGAACCTCAATGGCTCAACAAATGCAAGAGCCCGCGGGTTAAGAAAAGAGCAGCTACAAGAACACAATCCTTCCCTAAGTAGTATCTACAAAAGGTGTAGATTTAGTCAGTTGATGTAATGGGGAAAGAACAGTATGAATCCGACAGTACCACGTACCAAGATTCCTACTCGAGAGTAAAAAACACAGACATTTTCCGATAACGACGATCTTTCTCGTAGGTTATATGGTATACGGTACTCGGACCACCCGAGACTTGACTGAAAAGTCGATTTGAAGTGATTGAAAAGCCTTTCTCTATTACAGAATGGCAAAGAGGGGAGACATAATGCTGCACCAAAGTAATGAGACCCGAAAAAGTTACGTGTAAGAATCACAGAGGATATGAACATTTCCGGAAAAAAATTCAGGACGGCTTTCAAAGCAAATCTAGGACATTTCGGCGCGAATGTAACCACCAAACGAAGCTAGTCGCAGTATAGTTCGAAATATACGCCGGAAGATTTCTTCGAAAATTGGGTTTCTAAACTTCAACTGGACTGAAAAATAAAACATTACGGCTAAAACGCGAGTCAGCAAGCTATACGACAAGGATCTCACCAAATTCAACAAGATTGACTTCAAACCGCTACAAGATGGGTTGACCAGCAGCTTGAGCAGAGGCTAATGGCGCATATCAAGCTTTGAATTCGAATTTTCTTTCCAGAAAAATAAAAATCGCGAAACCCATAACATTTTCTCCTATTAGCGTTTTATTCAAAACCGAACGGATTAGAAGATATTTCTAATTTCAAGCGCTCGATTCTAAATATCTCGGGCTGCACTAGTTTTGTAGCATCTTGTCTTTGTCTTTACTTTGTCTTGTCTTTGTCTTGTCTTTGTCTTGTCTTTGTCTTGTCTTTGTCTTGTCTTTGTCTTGTCTTTGTCTTGTCTTTGTCTTTTCTTTGTCTTGTCTTTGCCTTGTCTTTGTCTTGTCTTTGTCTTGTCTTTGTCTTGTCTTTGTCTTGTCTTTGTCTTGTCTTTGTCTTGTCTTTGTCTTGTCTTTGTCTTGTCTTTGTCTTGTCTTTGTCTTGTCTTTGTCTTGTCTTTGTCTTGTCTTTGTCTTGTCTTTGTCTTGTCTTTGTCTTGTCTTTGTCTTGTCTTTGTCTTGTCTTTGTCTTGTCTTTGTCTTGTCTTTGTCTTGTCTTTGTCTTGTCTTTGTCTTGTCTTTGTCTTGTCTTTGTCTTGTCTTTGTCTTGTCTTTGTCTTGTCTTTGTCTTGTCTTTGTCTTGTCTTTGTCTTGTCTTTGTCTTGTCTTTGTCTTGTCTTTGTCTTGTCTTTGTCTTGTCTTTGTCTTGTCTTTGTCTTGTCTTTGTCTTGTCTTTGTCTTGTCTTTGTCTTGTCTTTGTCTTGTCTTTGTCTTGTCTTTGTCTTGTCTTTGTCTTGTCTTTGTCTTGTCTTTGTCTTGTCTTTGTCTTGTCTTTGTCTTGTCTTTGTCTTGTCTTTGTCTTGTCTTTGTCTTGTCTTTGTCTTGTCTTTGTCTTGTCTTTGTCTTGTCTTTGTCTTGTCTTTGTCTTGTCTTTGTCTTGTCTTTGTCTTGTCTTTGTCTTGTCTTTGTCTTGTCTTTGTCTTGTCTTTGTCTTGTCTTTGTCTTGTCTTTGTCTTGTCTTTGTCTTGTCTTTGTCTTGTCTTTGTCTTGTCTTTGTCTTGTCTTTGTCTTGTCTTTGTCTTGTCTTTGTCTTGTCTTTGTCTTGTCTTTGTCTTGTCTTTGTCTTGTCTTTGTCTTGTCTTTGTCTTGTCTTTGTCTTGTCTTTGTCTTGTCTTTGTCTTGTCTTTGTCTTGTCTTTGTCTTGTCTTTGTCTTGTCTTTGTCTTGTCTTTGTCTTGTCTTTGTCTTGTCTTTGTCTTGTCTTTGTCTTGTCTTTGTCTTGTCTTTGTCTTGTCTTTGTCTTGTCTTTGTCTTGTCTTTGTCTTGTCTTTGTCTTGTCTTGTCTTTGTCTTGTCTTTGTCTTGTCTTTGTCTTGTCTTTGTCTTGTCTTTGTCTTGTCTTTGTCTTGTCTTTGTCTTGTCTTTGTCTTGTCTTTGTCTTGTCTTTGTCTTGTCTTTGTCTTGTCTTTGTCTTGTCTTTGTCTTGTCTTTGTCTTGTCTTTGTCTTGTCTTTGTCTTGTCTTTGTCTTGTCTTTGTCTTGTCTTTGTCTTGTCTTTGTCTTGTCTTTGTCTTGTCTTTGTCTTGTCTTTGTCTTGTCTTTGTCTTGTCTTTGTCTTGTCTTTGTCTTGTCTTTGTCTTGTCTTTGTCTTGTCTTTGTCTTGTCTTTGTCTTGTCTTGTCTTTGTCTTGTCTTTGTCTTGTCTTTGTCTTGTCTTTGTCTTGTCTTTGTCTTGTCTTTGTCTTGTCTTTGTCTTGTCTTTGTCTTGTCTTTGTCTTGTCTTTGTCTTGTCTTTGTCTTGTCTTTGTCTTGTCTTTGTCTTGTCTTTGTCTTGTCTTTGTCTTGTCTTTGTCTTGTCTTTGTCTTGTCTTTGTCTTGTCTTTGTCTTGTCTTTGTCTTGTCTTTGTCTTGTCTTTGTCTTGTCTTTGTCTTGTCTTTGTCTTGTCTTTGTCTTGTCTTTGTCTTGTCTTTGTCTTGTCTTTGTCTTGTCTTTGTCTTGTCTTTGTCTTGTCTTTGTCTTGTCTTTGTCTTGTCTTTGTCTTGTCTTTGTCTTGTCTTTGTCTTGTCTTTGTCTTGTCTTTGTCTTGTCTTTGTCTTGTCTTTGTCTTGTCTTTGTCTTGTCTTTGTCTTGTCTTTGTCTTGTCTTTGTCTTGTCTTTGTCTTGTCTTTGTCTTGTCTTTGTCTTGTCTTTGTCTTGTCTTTGTCTTGTCTTTGTCTTGTCTTTGTCTTGTCTTTGTCTTGTCTTTGTCTTGTCTTTGTCTTGTCTTTGTCTTGTCTTTGTCTTGTCTTTGTCTTGTCTTTGTCTTGTCTTTGTCTTGTCTTTGTCTTGTCTTTGTCTTGTCTTTGTCTTGTCTTTGTCTTGTCTTTGTCTTGTCTTTGTCTTGTCTTTGTCTTGTCTTTGTCTTGTCTTTGTCTTGTCTTTGTCTTGTCTTTGTCTTGTCTTTGTCTTGTCTTTGTCTTGTCTTTGTCTTGTCTTTGTCTTGTCTTTGTCTTGTCTTTGTCTTGTCTTTGTCTTGTCTTTGTCTTGTCTTTGTCTTGTCTTTGTCTTGTCTTTGTCTTGTCTTTGTCTTGTCTTTGTCTTGTCTTTGTCTTGTCTTTGTCTTGTCTTTGTCTTGTCTTTGTCTTGTCTTTGTCTTGTCTTTGTCTTGTCTTTGTCTTGTCTTTGTCTTGTCTTTGTCTTGTCTTTGTCTTGTCTTTGTCTTGTCTTTGTCTTGTCTTTGTCTTGTCTTTGTCTTGTCTTTGTCTTGTCTTTGTCTTGTCTTTGTCTTGTCTTTGTCTTGTCTTTGTCTTGTCTTTGTCTTGTCTTTGTCTTGTCTTTGTCTTGTCTTTGTCTTGTCTTTGTCTTGTCTTTGTCTTGTCTTTGTCTTGTCTTTGTCTTGTCTTTGTCTTGTCTTTGTCTTGTCTTTGTCTTGTCTTTGTCTTGTCTTTGTCTTGTCTTTGTCTTGTCTTTGTCTTGTCTTTGTCTTGTCTTTGTCTTGTCTTTGTCTTGTCTTTGTCTTGTCTTTGTCTTGTCTTTGTCTTGTCTTTGTCTTGTCTTTGTCTTGTCTTTGTCTTGTCTTTGTCTTGTCTTTGTCTTGTCTTTGTCTTGTCTTTGTCTTGTCTTTGTCTTGTCTTTGTCTTGTCTTTGTCTTGTCTTTGTCTTGTCTTTGTCTTGTCTTTGTCTTGTCTTTGTCTTGTCTTTGTCTTGTCTTTGTCTTGTCTTTGTCTTGTCTTTGTCTTGTCTTTGTCTTGTCTTTGTCTTGTCTTTGTCTTGTCTTTGTCTTGTCTTTGTCTTGTCTTTGTCTTGTCTTTGTCTTGTCTTTGTCTTGTCTTTGTCTTGTCTTTGTCTTGTCTTTGTCTTGTCTTTGTCTTGTCTTTGTCTTGTCTTTGTCTTGTCTTTGTCTTGTCTTTGTCTTGTCTTTGTCTTGTCTTTGTCTTGTCTTTGTCTTGTCTTTGTCTTGTCTTTGTCTTGTCTTTGTCTTGTCTTTGTCTTGTCTTTGTCTTGTCTTTGTCTTGTCTTTGTCTTGTCTTTGTCTTGTCTTTGTCTTGTCTTTGTCTTGTCTTTGTCTTGTCTTTGTCTTGTCTTTGTCTTGTCTTTGTCTTGTCTTTGTCTTGTCTTTGTCTTGTCTTTGTCTTGTCTTTGTCTTGTCTTTGTCTTGTCTTTGTCTTGTCTTTGTCTTGTCTTTGTCTTGTCTTTGTCTTGTCTTTGTCTTGTCTTTGTCTTGTCTTTGTCTTGTCTTTGTCTTGTCTTTGTCTTGTCTTTGTCTTGTCTTTGTCTTGTCTTTGTCTTGTCTTTGTCTTGTCTTTGTCTTGTCTTTGTCTTGTCTTTGTCTTGTCTTTGTCTTGTCTTTGTCTTGTCTTTGTCTTGTCTTTGTCTTGTCTTTGTCTTGTCTTTGTCTTGTCTTTGTCTTGTCTTTGTCTTGTCTTTGTCTTGTCTTTGTCTTGTCTTTGTCTTGTCTTTGTCTTGTCTTTGTCTTGTCTTTGTCTTGTCTTTGTCTTGTCTTTGTCTTGTCTTTGTCTTGTCTTTGTCTTGTCTTTGTCTTGTCTTTGTCTTGTCTTTGTCTTGTCTTTGTCTTGTCTTTGTCTTGTCTTTGTCTTGTCTTTGTCTTGTCTTTGTCTTGTCTTTGTCTTGTCTTTGTCTTGTCTTTGTCTTGTCTTTGTCTTGTCTTTGTCTTGTCTTTGTCTTGTCTTTGTCTTGTCTTTGTCTTGTCTTTGTCTTGTCTTTGTCTTGTCTTTGTCTTGTCTTTGTCTTGTCTTTGTCTTGTCTTTGTCTTGTCTTTGTCTTGTCTTTGTCTTGTCTTTGTCTTGTCTTTGTCTTGTCTTTGTCTTGTCTTTGTCTTGTCTTTGTCTTGTCTTTGTCTTGTCTTTGTCTTGTCTTTGTCTTGTCTTTGTCTTGTCTTTGTCTTGTCTTTGTCTTGTCTTTGTCTTGTCTTTGTCTTGTCTTTGTCTTGTCTTTGTCTTGTCTTTGTCTTGTCTTTGTCTTGTCTTTGTCTTGTCTTTGTCTTGTCTTTGTCTTGTCTTTGTCTTGTCTTTGTCTTGTCTTTGTCTTGTCTTTGTCTTGTCTTTGTCTTGTCTTTGTCTTGTCTTTGTCTTGTCTTTGTCTTGTCTTTGTCTTGTCTTTGTCTTGTCTTTGTCTTGTCTTTGTCTTGTCTTTGTCTTGTCTTTGTCTTGTCTTTGTCTTGTCTTTGTCTTGTCTTTGTCTTGTCTTTGTCTTGTCTTTGTCTTGTCTTTGTCTTGTCTTTGTCTTGTCTTTGTCTTGTCTTTGTCTTGTCTTTGTCTTGTCTTTGTCTTGTCTTTGTCTTGTCTTTGTCTTGTCTTTGTCTTGTCTTTGTCTTGTCTTTGTCTTGTCTTTGTCTTGTCTTTGTCTTGTCTTTGTCTTGTCTTTGTCTTGTCTTTGTCTTGTCTTTGTCTTGTCTTTGTCTTGTCTTTGTCTTGTCTTTGTCTTGTCTTTGTCTTGTCTTTGTCTTGTCTTTGTCTTGTCTTTGTCTTGTCTTTGTCTTGTCTTTGTCTTGTCTTTGTCTTGTCTTTGTCTTGTCTTTGTCTTGTCTTTGTCTTGTCTTTGTCTTGTCTTTGTCTTGTCTTTGTCTTGTCTTTGTCTTGTCTTTGTCTTGTCTTTGTCTTGTCTTTGTCTTGTCTTTGTCTTGTCTTTGTCTTGTCTTTGTCTTGTCTTTGTCTTGTCTTTGTCTTGTCTTTGTCTTGTCTTTGTCTTGTCTTTGTCTTGTCTTTGTCTTGTCTTTGTCTTGTCTTTGTCTTGTCTTTGTCTTGTCTTTGTCTTGTCTTTGTCTTGTCTTTGTCTTGTCTTTGTCTTGTCTTTGTCTTGTCTTTGTCTTGTCTTTGTCTTGTCTTTGTCTTGTCTTTGTCTTGTCTTTGTCTTGTCTTTGTCTTGTCTTTGTCTTGTCTTTGTCTTGTCTTTGTCTTGTCTTTGTCTTGTCTTTGTCTTGTCTTTGTCTTGTCTTTGTCTTGTCTTTGTCTTGTCTTTGTCTTGTCTTTGTCTTGTCTTTGTCTTGTCTTTGTCTTGTCTTTGTCTTGTCTTTGTCTTGTCTTTGTCTTGTCTTTGTCTTGTCTTTGTCTTGTCTTTGTCTTGTCTTTGTCTTGTCTTTGTCTTGTCTTTGTCTTGTCTTTGTCTTGTCTTTGTCTTGTCTTTGTCTTGTCTTTGTCTTGTCTTTGTCTTGTCTTTGTCTTGTCTTTGTCTTGTCTTTGTCTTGTCTTTGTCTTGTCTTTGTCTTGTCTTTGTCTTGTCTTTGTCTTGTCTTTGTCTTGTCTTTGTCTTGTCTTTGTCTTGTCTTTGTCTTGTCTTTGTCTTGTCTTTGTCTTGTCTTTGTCTTGTCTTTGTCTTGTCTTTGTCTTGTCTTTGTCTTGTCTTTGTCTTGTCTTTGTCTTGTCTTTGTCTTGTCTTTGTCTTGTCTTTGTCTTGTCTTTGTCTTGTCTTTGTCTTGTCTTTGTCTTGTCTTTGTCTTGTCTTTGTCTTGTCTTTGTCTTGTCTTTGTCTTGTCTTTGTCTTGTCTTTGTCTTGTCTTTGTCTTGTCTTTGTCTTGTCTTTGTCTTGTCTTTGTCTTGTCTTTGTCTTGTCTTTGTCTTGTCTTTGTCTTGTCTTTGTCTTGTCTTTGTCTTGTCTTTGTCTTGTCTTTGTCTTGTCTTTGTCTTGTCTTTGTCTTGTCTTTGTCTTGTCTTTGTCTTGTCTTTGTCTTGTCTTTGTCTTGTCTTTGTCTTGTCTTTGTCTTGTCTTTGTCTTGTCTTTGTCTTGTCTTTGTCTTGTCTTTGTCTTGTCTTTGTCTTGTCTTTGTCTTGTCTTTGTCTTGTCTTTGTCTTGTCTTTGTCTTGTCTTTGTCTTGTCTTTGTCTTGTCTTTGTCTTGTCTTTGTCTTGTCTTTGTCTTGTCTTTGTCTTGTCTTTGTCTTGTCTTTGTCTTGTCTTTGTCTTGTCTTTGTCTTGTCTTTGTCTTGTCTTTGTCTTGTCTTTGTCTTGTCTTTGTCTTGTCTTTGTCTTGTCTTTGTCTTGTCTTTGTCTTGTCTTTGTCTTGTCTTTGTCTTGTCTTTGTCTTGTCTTTGTCTTGTCTTTGTCTTGTCTTTGTCTTGTCTTTGTCTTGTCTTTGTCTTGTCTTTGTCTTGTCTTTGTCTTGTCTTTGTCTTGTCTTTGTCTTGTCTTTGTCTTGTCTTTGTCTTGTCTTTGTCTTGTCTTTGTCTTGTCTTTGTCTTGTCTTTGTCTTGTCTTTGTCTTGTCTTTGTCTTGTCTTTGTCTTGTCTTTGTCTTGTCTTTGTCTTGTCTTTGTCTTGTCTTTGTCTTGTCTTTGTCTTGTCTTTGTCTTGTCTTTGTCTTGTCTTTGTCTTGTCTTTGTCTTGTCTTTGTCTTGTCTTTGTCTTGTCTTTGTCTTGTCTTTGTCTTGTCTTTGTCTTGTCTTTGTCTTGTCTTTGTCTTGTCTTTGTCTTGTCTTTGTCTTGTCTTTGTCTTGTCTTTGTCTTGTCTTTGTCTTGTCTTTGTCTTGTCTTTGTCTTGTCTTTGTCTTGTCTTTGTCTTGTCTTTGTCTTGTCTTTGTCTTGTCTTTGTCTTGTCTTTGTCTTGTCTTTGTCTTGTCTTTGTCTTGTCTTTGTCTTGTCTTTGTCTTGTCTTTGTCTTGTCTTTGTCTTGTCTTTGTCTTGTCTTTGTCTTGTCTTTGTCTTGTCTTTGTCTTGTCTTTGTCTTGTCTTTGTCTTGTCTTTGTCTTGTCTTTGTCTTGTCTTTGTCTTGTCTTTGTCTTGTCTTTGTCTTGTCTTTGTCTTGTCTTTGTCTTGTCTTTGTCTTGTCTTTGTCTTGTCTTTGTCTTGTCTTTGTCTTGTCTTTGTCTTGTCTTTGTCTTGTCTTTGTCTTGTCTTTGTCTTGTCTTTGTCTTGTCTTTGTCTTGTCTTTGTCTTGTCTTTGTCTTGTCTTTGTCTTGTCTTTGTCTTGTCTTTGTCTTGTCTTTGTCTTGTCTTTGTCTTGTCTTTGTCTTGTCTTTGTCTTGTCTTTGTCTTGTCTTTGTCTTGTCTTTGTCTTGTCTTTGTCTTGTCTTTGTCTTGTCTTTGTCTTGTCTTTGTCTTGTCTTTGTCTTGTCTTTGTCTTGTCTTTGTCTTGTCTTTGTCTTGTCTTTGTCTTGTCTTTGTCTTGTCTTTGTCTTGTCTTTGTCTTGTCTTTGTCTTGTCTTTGTCTTGTCTTTGTCTTGTCTTTGTCTTGTCTTTGTCTTGTCTTTGTCTTGTCTTTGTCTTGTCTTTGTCTTGTCTTTGTCTTGTCTTTGTCTTGTCTTTGTCTTGTCTTTGTCTTGTCTTTGTCTTGTCTTTGTCTTGTCTTTGTCTTGTCTTTGTCTTGTCTTTGTCTTGTCTTTGTCTTGTCTTTGTCTTGTCTTTGTCTTGTCTTTGTCTTGTCTTTGTCTTGTCTTTGTCTTGTCTTTGTCTTGTCTTTGTCTTGTCTTTGTCTTGTCTTTGTCTTGTCTTTGTCTTGTCTTTGTCTTGTCTTTGTCTTGTCTTTGTCTTGTCTTTGTCTTGTCTTTGTCTTGTCTTTGTCTTGTCTTTGTCTTGTCTTTGTCTTGTCTTTGTCTTGTCTTTGTCTTGTCTTTGTCTTGTCTTTGTCTTGTCTTTGTCTTGTCTTTGTCTTGTCTTTGTCTTGTCTTTGTCTTGTCTTTGTCTTGTCTTTGTCTTGTCTTTGTCTTGTCTTTGTCTTGTCTTTGTCTTGTCTTTGTCTTGTCTTTGTCTTGTCTTTGTCTTGTCTTTGTCTTGTCTTTGTCTTGTCTTTGTCTTGTCTTTGTCTTGTCTTTGTCTTGTCTTTGTCTTGTCTTTGTCTTGTCTTTGTCTTGTCTTTGTCTTGTCTTTGTCTTGTCTTTGTCTTGTCTTTGTCTTGTCTTTGTCTTGTCTTTGTCTTGTCTTTGTCTTGTCTTTGTCTTGTCTTTGTCTTGTCTTTGTCTTGTCTTTGTCTTGTCTTTGTCTTGTCTTTGTCTTGTCTTTGTCTTGTCTTTGTCTTGTCTTTGTCTTGTCTTTGTCTTGTCTTTGTCTTGTCTTTGTCTTGTCTTTGTCTTGTCTTTGTCTTGTCTTTGTCTTGTCTTTGTCTTGTCTTTGTCTTGTCTTTGTCTTGTCTTTGTCTTGTCTTTGTCTTGTCTTTGTCTTGTCTTTGTCTTGTCTTTGTCTTGTCTTTGTCTTGTCTTTGTCTTGTCTTTGTCTTGTCTTTGTCTTGTCTTTGTCTTGTCTTTGTCTTGTCTTTGTCTTGTCTTTGTCTTGTCTTTGTCTTGTCTTTGTCTTGTCTTTGTCTTGTCTTTGTCTTGTCTTTGTCTTGTCTTTGTCTTGTCTTTGTCTTGTCTTTGTCTTGTCTTTGTCTTGTCTTTGTCTTGTCTTTGTCTTGTCTTTGTCTTGTCTTTGTCTTGTCTTTGTCTTGTCTTTGTCTTGTCTTTGTCTTGTCTTTGTCTTGTCTTTGTCTTGTCTTTGTCTTGTCTTTGTCTTGTCTTTGTCTTGTCTTTGTCTTGTCTTTGTCTTGTCTTTGTCTTGTCTTTGTCTTGTCTTTGTCTTGTCTTTGTCTTGTCTTTGTCTTGTCTTTGTCTTGTCTTTGTCTTGTCTTTGTCTTGTCTTTGTCTTGTCTTTGTCTTGTCTTTGTCTTGTCTTTGTCTTGTCTTTGTCTTGTCTTTGTCTTGTCTTTGTCTTGTCTTTGTCTTGTCTTTGTCTTGTCTTTGTCTTGTCTTTGTCTTGTCTTTGTCTTGTCTTTGTCTTGTCTTTGTCTTGTCTTTGTCTTGTCTTTGTCTTGTCTTTGTCTTGTCTTTGTCTTGTCTTTGTCTTGTCTTTGTCTTGTCTTTGTCTTGTCTTTGTCTTGTCTTTGTCTTGTCTTTGTCTTGTCTTTGTCTTGTCTTTGTCTTGTCTTTGTCTTGTCTTTGTCTTGTCTTTGTCTTGTCTTTGTCTTGTCTTTGTCTTGTCTTTGTCTTGTCTTTGTCTTGTCTTTGTCTTGTCTTTGTCTTGTCTTTGTCTTGTCTTTGTCTTGTCTTTGTCTTGTCTTTGTCTTGTCTTTGTCTTGTCTTTGTCTTGTCTTTGTCTTGTCTTTGTCTTGTCTTTGTCTTGTCTTTGTCTTGTCTTTGTCTTGTCTTTGTCTTGTCTTTGTCTTGTCTTTGTCTTGTCTTTGTCTTGTCTTTGTCTTGTCTTTGTCTTGTCTTTGTCTTGTCTTTGTCTTGTCTTTGTCTTGTCTTTGTCTTGTCTTTGTCTTGTCTTTGTCTTGTCTTTGTCTTGTCTTTGTCTTGTCTTTGTCTTGTCTTTGTCTTGTCTTTGTCTTGTCTTTGTCTTGTCTTTGTCTTGTCTTTGTCTTGTCTTTGTCTTGTCTTTGTCTTGTCTTTGTCTTGTCTTTGTCTTGTCTTTGTCTTGTCTTTGTCTTGTCTTTGTCTTGTCTTTGTCTTGTCTTTGTCTTGTCTTTGTCTTGTCTTTGTCTTGTCTTTGTCTTGTCTTTGTCTTGTCTTTGTCTTGTCTTTGTCTTGTCTTTGTCTTGTCTTTGTCTTGTCTTTGTCTTGTCTTTGTCTTGTCTTTGTCTTGTCTTTGTCTTGTCTTTGTCTTGTCTTTGTCTTGTCTTTGTCTTGTCTTTGTCTTGTCTTTGTCTTGTCTTTGTCTTGTCTTTGTCTTGTCTTTGTCTTGTCTTTGTCTTGTCTTTGTCTTGTCTTTGTCTTGTCTTTGTCTTGTCTTTGTCTTGTCTTTGTCTTGTCTTTGTCTTGTCTTTGTCTTGTCTTTGTCTTGTCTTTGTCTTGTCTTTGTCTTGTCTTTGTCTTGTCTTTGTCTTGTCTTTGTCTTGTCTTTGTCTTGTCTTTGTCTTGTCTTTGTCTTGTCTTTGTCTTGTCTTTGTCTTGTCTTTGTCTTGTCTTTGTCTTGTCTTTGTCTTGTCTTTGTCTTGTCTTTGTCTTGTCTTTGTCTTGTCTTTGTCTTGTCTTTGTCTTGTCTTTGTCTTGTCTTTGTCTTGTCTTTGTCTTGTCTTTGTCTTGTCTTTGTCTTGTCTTTGTCTTGTCTTTGTCTTGTCTTTGTCTTGTCTTTGTCTTGTCTTTGTCTTGTCTTTGTCTTGTCTTTGTCTTGTCTTTGTCTTGTCTTTGTCTTGTCTTTGTCTTGTCTTTGTCTTGTCTTTGTCTTGTCTTTGTCTTGTCTTTGTCTTGTCTTTGTCTTGTCTTTGTCTTGTCTTTGTCTTGTCTTTGTCTTGTCTTTGTCTTGTCTTTGTCTTGTCTTTGTCTTGTCTTTGTCTTGTCTTTGTCTTGTCTTTGTCTTGTCTTTGTCTTGTCTTTGTCTTGTCTTTGTCTTGTCTTTGTCTTGTCTTTGTCTTGTCTTTGTCTTGTCTTTGTCTTGTCTTTGTCTTGTCTTTGTCTTGTCTTTGTCTTGTCTTTGTCTTGTCTTTGTCTTGTCTTTGTCTTGTCTTTGTCTTGTCTTTGTCTTGTCTTTGTCTTGTCTTTGTCTTGTCTTTGTCTTGTCTTTGTCTTGTCTTTGTCTTGTCTTTGTCTTGTCTTTGTCTTGTCTTTGTCTTGTCTTTGTCTTGTCTTTGTCTTGTCTTTGTCTTGTCTTTGTCTTGTCTTTGTCTTGTCTTTGTCTTGTCTTTGTCTTGTCTTTGTCTTGTCTTTGTCTTGTCTTTGTCTTGTCTTTGTCTTGTCTTTGTCTTGTCTTTGTCTTGTCTTTGTCTTGTCTTTGTCTTGTCTTTGTCTTGTCTTTGTCTTGTCTTTGTCTTGTCTTTGTCTTGTCTTTGTCTTGTCTTTGTCTTGTCTTTGTCTTGTCTTTGTCTTGTCTTTGTCTTGTCTTTGTCTTGTCTTTGTCTTGTCTTTGTCTTGTCTTTGTCTTGTCTTTGTCTTGTCTTTGTCTTGTCTTTGTCTTGTCTTTGTCTTGTCTTTGTCTTGTCTTTGTCTTGTCTTTGTCTTGTCTTTGTCTTGTCTTTGTCTTGTCTTTGTCTTGTCTTTGTCTTGTCTTTGTCTTGTCTTTGTCTTGTCTTTGTCTTGTCTTTGTCTTGTCTTTGTCTTGTCTTTGTCTTGTCTTTGTCTTGTCTTTGTCTTGTCTTTGTCTTGTCTTTGTCTTGTCTTTGTCTTGTCTTTGTCTTGTCTTTGTCTTGTCTTTGTCTTGTCTTTGTCTTGTCTTTGTCTTGTCTTTGTCTTGTCTTTGTCTTGTCTTTGTCTTGTCTTTGTCTTGTCTTTGTCTTGTCTTTGTCTTGTCTTTGTCTTGTCTTTGTCTTGTCTTTGTCTTGTCTTTGTCTTGTCTTTGTCTTGTCTTTGTCTTGTCTTTGTCTTGTCTTTGTCTTGTCTTTGTCTTGTCTTTGTCTTGTCTTTGTCTTGTCTTTGTCTTGTCTTTGTCTTGTCTTTGTCTTGTCTTTGTCTTGTCTTTGTCTTGTCTTTGTCTTGTCTTTGTCTTGTCTTTGTCTTGTCTTTGTCTTGTCTTTGTCTTGTCTTTGTCTTGTCTTTGTCTTGTCTTTGTCTTGTCTTTGTCTTGTCTTTGTCTTGTCTTTGTCTTGTCTTTGTCTTGTCTTTGTCTTGTCTTTGTCTTGTCTTTGTCTTGTCTTTGTCTTGTCTTTGTCTTGTCTTTGTCTTGTCTTTGTCTTGTCTTTGTCTTGTCTTTGTCTTGTCTTTGTCTTGTCTTTGTCTTGTCTTTGTCTTGTCTTTGTCTTGTCTTTGTCTTGTCTTTGTCTTGTCTTTGTCTTGTCTTTGTCTTGTCTTTGTCTTGTCTTTGTCTTGTCTTTGTCTTGTCTTTGTCTTGTCTTTGTCTTGTCTTTGTCTTGTCTTTGTCTTGTCTTTGTCTTGTCTTTGTCTTGTCTTTGTCTTGTCTTTGTCTTGTCTTTGTCTTGTCTTTGTCTTGTCTTTGTCTTGTCTTTGTCTTGTCTTTGTCTTGTCTTTGTCTTGTCTTTGTCTTGTCTTTGTCTTGTCTTTGTCTTGTCTTTGTCTTGTCTTTGTCTTGTCTTTGTCTTGTCTTTGTCTTGTCTTTGTCTTGTCTTTGTCTTGTCTTTGTCTTGTCTTTGTCTTGTCTTTGTCTTGTCTTTGTCTTGTCTTTGTCTTGTCTTTGTCTTGTCTTTGTCTTGTCTTTGTCTTGTCTTTGTCTTGTCTTTGTCTTGTCTTTGTCTTGTCTTTGTCTTGTCTTTGTCTTGTCTTTGTCTTGTCTTTGTCTTGTCTTTGTCTTGTCTTTGTCTTGTCTTTGTCTTGTCTTTGTCTTGTCTTTGTCTTGTCTTTGTCTTGTCTTTGTCTTGTCTTTGTCTTGTCTTTGTCTTGTCTTTGTCTTGTCTTTGTCTTGTCTTTGTCTTGTCTTTGTCTTGTCTTTGTCTTGTCTTTGTCTTGTCTTTGTCTTGTCTTTGTCTTGTCTTTGTCTTGTCTTTGTCTTGTCTTTGTCTTGTCTTTGTCTTGTCTTTGTCTTGTCTTTGTCTTGTCTTTGTCTTGTCTTTGTCTTGTCTTTGTCTTGTCTTTGTCTTGTCTTTGTCTTGTCTTTGTCTTGTCTTTGTCTTGTCTTTGTCTTGTCTTTGTCTTGTCTTTGTCTTGTCTTTGTCTTGTCTTTGTCTTGTCTTTGTCTTGTCTTTGTCTTGTCTTTGTCTTGTCTTTGTCTTGTCTTTGTCTTGTCTTTGTCTTGTCTTTGTCTTGTCTTTGTCTTGTCTTTGTCTTGTCTTTGTCTTGTCTTTGTCTTGTCTTTGTCTTGTCTTTGTCTTGTCTTTGTCTTGTCTTTGTCTTGTCTTTGTCTTGTCTTTGTCTTGTCTTTGTCTTGTCTTTGTCTTGTCTTTGTCTTGTCTTTGTCTTGTCTTTGTCTTGTCTTTGTCTTGTCTTTGTCTTGTCTTTGTCTTGTCTTTGTCTTGTCTTTGTCTTGTCTTTGTCTTGTCTTTGTCTTGTCTTTGTCTTGTCTTTGTCTTGTCTTTGTCTTGTCTTTGTCTTGTCTTTGTCTTGTCTTTGTCTTGTCTTTGTCTTGTCTTTGTCTTGTCTTTGTCTTGTCTTTGTCTTGTCTTTGTCTTGTCTTTGTCTTGTCTTTGTCTTGTCTTTGTCTTGTCTTTGTCTTGTCTTTGTCTTGTCTTTGTCTTGTCTTTGTCTTGTCTTTGTCTTGTCTTTGTCTTGTCTTTGTCTTGTCTTTGTCTTGTCTTTGTCTTGTCTTTGTCTTGTCTTTGTCTTGTCTTTGTCTTGTCTTTGTCTTGTCTTTGTCTTGTCTTTGTCTTGTCTTTGTCTTGTCTTTGTCTTGTCTTTGTCTTGTCTTTGTCTTGTCTTTGTCTTGTCTTTGTCTTGTCTTTGTCTTGTCTTTGTCTTGTCTTTGTCTTGTCTTTGTCTTGTCTTTGTCTTGTCTTTGTCTTGTCTTTGTCTTGTCTTTGTCTTGTCTTTGTCTTGTCTTTGTCTTGTCTTTGTCTTGTCTTTGTCTTGTCTTTGTCTTGTCTTTGTCTTGTCTTTGTCTTGTCTTTGTCTTGTCTTTGTCTTGTCTTTGTCTTGTCTTTGTCTTGTCTTTGTCTTGTCTTTGTCTTGTCTTTGTCTTGTCTTTGTCTTGTCTTTGTCTTGTCTTTGTCTTGTCTTTGTCTTGTCTTTGTCTTGTCTTTGTCTTGTCTTTGTCTTGTCTTTGTCTTGTCTTTGTCTTGTCTTTGTCTTGTCTTTGTCTTGTCTTTGTCTTGTCTTTGTCTTGTCTTTGTCTTGTCTTTGTCTTGTCTTTGTCTTGTCTTTGTCTTGTCTTTGTCTTGTCTTTGTCTTGTCTTTGTCTTGTCTTTGTCTTGTCTTTGTCTTGTCTTTGTCTTGTCTTTGTCTTGTCTTTGTCTTGTCTTTGTCTTGTCTTTGTCTTGTCTTTGTCTTGTCTTTGTCTTGTCTTTGTCTTGTCTTTGTCTTGTCTTTGTCTTGTCTTTGTCTTGTCTTTGTCTTGTCTTTGTCTTGTCTTTGTCTTGTCTTTGTCTTGTCTTTGTCTTGTCTTTGTCTTGTCTTTGTCTTGTCTTTGTCTTGTCTTTGTCTTGTCTTTGTCTTGTCTTTGTCTTGTCTTTGTCTTGTCTTTGTCTTGTCTTTGTCTTGTCTTTGTCTTGTCTTTGTCTTGTCTTTGTCTTGTCTTTGTCTTGTCTTTGTCTTGTCTTTGTCTTGTCTTTGTCTTGTCTTTGTCTTGTCTTTGTCTTGTCTTTGTCTTGTCTTTGTCTTGTCTTTGTCTTGTCTTTGTCTTGTCTTTGTCTTGTCTTTGTCTTGTCTTTGTCTTGTCTTTGTCTTGTCTTTGTCTTGTCTTTGTCTTGTCTTTGTCTTGTCTTTGTCTTGTCTTTGTCTTGTCTTTGTCTTGTCTTTGTCTTGTCTTTGTCTTGTCTTTGTCTTGTCTTTGTCTTGTCTTTGTCTTGTCTTTGTCTTGTCTTTGTCTTGTCTTTGTCTTGTCTTTGTCTTGTCTTTGTCTTGTCTTTGTCTTGTCTTTGTCTTGTCTTTGTCTTGTCTTTGTCTTGTCTTTGTCTTGTCTTTGTCTTGTCTTTGTCTTGTCTTTGTCTTGTCTTTGTCTTGTCTTTGTCTTGTCTTTGTCTTGTCTTTGTCTTGTCTTTGTCTTGTCTTTGTCTTGTCTTTGTCTTGTCTTTGTCTTGTCTTTGTCTTGTCTTTGTCTTGTCTTTGTCTTGTCTTTGTCTTGTCTTTGTCTTGTCTTTGTCTTGTCTTTGTCTTGTCTTTGTCTTGTCTTTGTCTTGTCTTTGTCTTGTCTTTGTCTTGTCTTTGTCTTGTCTTTGTCTTGTCTTTGTCTTGTCTTTGTCTTGTCTTTGTCTTGTCTTTGTCTTGTCTTTGTCTTGTCTTTGTCTTGTCTTTGTCTTGTCTTTGTCTTGTCTTTGTCTTGTCTTTGTCTTGTCTTTGTCTTGTCTTTGTCTTGTCTTTGTCTTGTCTTTGTCTTGTCTTTGTCTTGTCTTTGTCTTGTCTTTGTCTTGTCTTTGTCTTGTCTTTGTCTTGTCTTTGTCTTGTCTTTGTCTTGTCTTTGTCTTGTCTTTGTCTTGTCTTTGTCTTGTCTTTGTCTTGTCTTTGTCTTGTCTTTGTCTTGTCTTTGTCTTGTCTTTGTCTTGTCTTTGTCTTGTCTTTGTCTTGTCTTTGTCTTGTCTTTGTCTTGTCTTTGTCTTGTCTTTGTCTTGTCTTTGTCTTGTCTTTGTCTTGTCTTTGTCTT
This sequence comes from Topomyia yanbarensis, assembly GCF_030247195.1. Lineage (NCBI taxonomy): Eukaryota > Metazoa > Arthropoda > Insecta > Diptera > Culicidae > Topomyia > Topomyia yanbarensis. Next base: position 4,959 of record NW_026683341.1, on the reverse strand, counting down.
GTCTTTGTCTTGTCTTTGTCTTGTCTTTGTCTTGTCTTTGTCTTGTCTTTGTCTTGTCTTTGTCTTGTCTTTGTCTTGTCTTTGTCTTGTCTTTGTCTTGTCTTTGTCTTGTCTTTGTCTTGTCTTTGTCTTGTCTTTGTCTTGTCTTTGTCTTGTCTTTGTCTTGTCTTTGTCTTGTCTTTGTCTTGTCTTTGTCTTGTCTTTGTCTTGTCTTTGTCTTGTCTTTGTCTTGTCTTTGTCTTGTCTTTGTCTTGTCTTTGTCTTGTCTTTGTCTTGTCTTTGTCTTGTCTTTGTCTTGTCTTTGTCTTGTCTTTGTCTTGTCTTTGTCTTGTCTTTGTCTTGTCTTTGTCTTGTCTTTGTCTTGTCTTTGTCTTGTCTTTGTCTTGTCTTTGTCTTGTCTTTGTCTTGTCTTTGTCTTGTCTTTGTCTTGTCTTTGTCTTGTCTTTGTCTTGTCTTTGTCTTGTCTTTGTCTTGTCTTTGTCTTGTCTTTGTCTTGTCTTTGTCTTGTCTTTGTCTTGTCTTTGTCTTGTCTTTGTCTTGTCTTTGTCTTGTCTTTGTCTTGTCTTTGTCTTGTCTTTGTCTTGTCTTTGTCTTGTCTTTGTCTTGTCTTTGTCTTGTCTTTGTCTTGTCTTGTCTTGTCTTGTCTTTGTCTTGTCTTTGTCTTGTCTTTGTCTTGTCTTTGTCTTGTCTTTGTCTTGTCTTTGTCTTGTCTTTGTCTTGTCTTTGTCTTGTCTTTGTCTTGTCTTTGTCTTGTCTTTGTCTTGTCTTTGTCTTGTCTTTGTCTTGTCTTTGTCTTGTCTTTGTCTTGTCTTTGTCTTGTCTTTGTCTTGTCTTTGTCTTGTCTTTGTCTTGTCTTTGTCTTGTCTTTGTCTTGTCTTTGTCTTGTCTTTGTCTTGTCTTTGTCTTGTCTTTGTCTTGTCTTTGTCTTGTCTTTGTCTTGTCTTTGTCTTGTCTTTGTCTTGTCTTTGTCTTGTCTTTGTCTTGTCTTTGTCTTGTCTTTGTCTTGTCTTTGTCTTGTCTTTGTCTTGTCTTTGTCTTGTCTTTGTCTTGTCTTTGTCTTGTCTTTGTCTTGTCTTTGTCTTGTCTTTGTCTTGTCTTTGTCTTGTCTTTGTCTTGTCTTTGTCTTGTCTTTGTCTTGTCTTTGTCTTGTCTTTGTCTTGTCTTTGTCTTGTCTTTGTCTTGTCTTTGTCTTGTCTTTGTCTTGTCTTTGTCTTGTCTTTGTCTTGTCTTTGTCTTGTCTTTGTCTTGTCTTTGTCTTGTCTTTGTCTTGTCTTTGTCTTGTCTTTGTCTTGTCTTTGTCTTGTCTTTGTCTTGTCTTTGTCTTGTCTTTGTCTTGTCTTTGTCTTGTCTTTGTCTTGTCTTTGTCTTGTCTTTGTCTTGTCTTTGTCTTGTCTTTGTCTTGTCTTTGTCTTGTCTTTGTCTTGTCTTTGTCTTGTCTTTGTCTTGTCTTTGTCTTGTCTTTGTCTTGTCTTTGTCTTGTCTTTGTCTTGTCTTTGTCTTGTCTTTGTCTTGTCTTTGTCTTGTCTTTGTCTTGTCTTTGTCTTGTCTTTGTCTTGTCTTTGTCTTGTCTTTGTCTTGTCTTTGTCTTGTCTTTGTCTTGTCTTTGTCTTGTCTTTGTCTTGTCTTTGTCTTGTCTTTGTCTTGTCTTTGTCTTGTCTTTGTCTTGTCTTTGTCTTGTCTTTGTCTTGTCTTTGTCTTGTCTTTGTCTTGTCTTTGTCTTGTCTTTGTCTTGTCTTTGTCTTGTCTTTGTCTTGTCTTTGTCTTGTCTTTGTCTTGTCTTTGTCTTGTCTTTGTCTTGTCTTTGTCTTGTCTTTGTCTTGTCTTTGTCTTGTCTTTGTCTTGTCTTTGTCTTGTCTTTGTCTTGTCTTTGTCTTGTCTTTGTCTTGTCTTTGTCTTGTCTTTGTCTTGTCTTTGTCTTGTCTTTGTCTTGTCTTTGTCTTGTCTTTGTCTTGTCTTTGTCTTGTCTTTGTCTTGTCTTTGTCTTGTCTTTGTCTTGTCTTTGTCTTGTCTTTGTCTTGTCTTTGTCTTGTCTTTGTCTTGTCTTTGTCTTGTCTTTGTCTTGTCTTTGTCTTGTCTTTGTCTTGTCTTTGTCTTGTCTTTGTCTTGTCTTTGTCTTGTCTTTGTCTTGTCTTTGTCTTGTCTTTGTCTTGTCTTTGTCTTGTCTTTGTCTTGTCTTTGTCTTGTCTTTGTCTTGTCTTTGTCTTGTCTTTGTCTTGTCTTTGTCTTGTCTTTGTCTTGTCTTTGTCTTGTCTTTGTCTTGTCTTTGTCTTGTCTTTGTCTTGTCTTTGTCTTGTCTTTGTCTTGTCTTTGTCTTGTCTTTGTCTTGTCTTTGTCTTGTCTTTGTCTTGTCTTTGTCTTGTCTTTGTCTTGTCTTTGTCTTGTCTTTGTCTTGTCTTTGTCTTGTCTTTGTCTTGTCTTTGTCTTGTCTTTGTCTTGTCTTTGTCTTGTCTTTGTCTTGTCTTTGTCTTGTCTTTGTCTTGTCTTTGTCTTGTCTTTGTCTTGTCTTTGTCTTGTCTTTGTCTTGTCTTTGTCTTGTCTTTGTCTTGTCTTTGTCTTGTCTTTGTCTTGTCTTTGTCTTGTCTTTGTCTTGTCTTTGTCTTGTCTTTGTCTTGTCTTTGTCTTGTCTTTGTCTTGTCTTTGTCTTGTCTTTGTCTTGTCTTTGTCTTGTCTTTGTCTTGTCTTTGTCTTGTCTTTGTCTTGTCTTTGTCTTGTCTTTGTCTTGTCTTTGTCTTGTCTTTGTCTTGTCTTTGTCTTGTCTTTGTCTTGTCTTTGTCTTGTCTTTGTCTTGTCTTTGTCTTGTCTTTGTCTTGTCTTTGTCTTGTCTTTGTCTTGTCTTTGTCTTGTCTTTGTCTTGTCTTTGTCTTGTCTTTGTCTTGTCTTTGTCTTGTCTTTGTCTTGTCTTTGTCTTGTCTTTGTCTTGTCTTTGTCTTGTCTTTGTCTTGTCTTTGTCTTGTCTTTGTCTTGTCTTTGTCTTGTCTTTGTCTTGTCTTTGTCTTGTCTTTGTCTTGTCTTTGTCTTGTCTTTGTCTTGTCTTTGTCTTGTCTTTGTCTTGTCTTTGTCTTGTCTTTGTCTTGTCTTTGTCTTGTCTTTGTCTTGTCTTTGTCTTGTCTTTGTCTTGTCTTTGTCTTGTCTTTGTCTTGTCTTTGTCTTGTCTTTGTCTTGTCTTTGTCTTGTCTTTGTCTTGTCTTTGTCTTGTCTTTGTCTTGTCTTTGTCTTGTCTTTGTCTTGTCTTTGTCTTGTCTTTGTCTTGTCTTTGTCTTGTCTTTGTCTTGTCTTTGTCTTGTCTTTGTCTTGTCTTTGTCTTGTCTTTGTCTTGTCTTTGTCTTGTCTTTGTCTTGTCTTTGTCTTGTCTTTGTCTTGTCTTTGTCTTGTCTTTGTCTTGTCTTTGTCTTGTCTTTGTCTTGTCTTTGTCTTGTCTTTGTCTTGTCTTTGTCTTGTCTTTGTCTTGTCTTTGTCTTGTCTTTGTCTTGTCTTTGTCTTGTCTTTGTCTTGTCTTTGTCTTGTCTTTGTCTTGTCTTTGTCTTGTCTTTGTCTTGTCTTTGTCTTGTCTTTGTCTTGTCTTTGTCTTGTCTTTGTCTTGTCTTTGTCTTGTCTTTGTCTTGTCTTTGTCTTGTCTTTGTCTTGTCTTTGTCTTGTCTTTGTCTTGTCTTTGTCTTGTCTTTGTCTTGTCTTTGTCTTGTCTTTGTCTTGTCTTTGTCTTGTCTTTGTCTTGTCTTTGTCTTGTCTTTGTCTTGTCTTTGTCTTGTCTTTGTCTTGTCTTTGTCTTGTCTTTGTCTTGTCTTTGTCTTGTCTTTGTCTTGTCTTTGTCTTGTCTTTGTCTTGTCTTTGTCTTGTCTTTGTCTTGTCTTTGTCTTGTCTTTGTCTTGTCTTTGTCTTGTCTTTGTCTTGTCTTTGTCTTGTCTTTGTCTTGTCTTTGTCTTGTCTTTGTCTTGTCTTTGTCTTGTCTTTGTCTTGTCTTTGTCTTGTCTTTGTCTTGTCTTTGTCTTGTCTTTGTCTTGTCTTTGTCTTGTCTTTGTCTTGTCTTTGTCTTGTCTTTGACTTGTCATGAAAATTTCTTTAAAACACATGCACATGGTGATATATTTCTCACCTTGCAGTACAGGGTAACAGAATCATTATGCAAGGTTTCGTAAACATAAATATTTCTTTCTATAAAAATCAATTTGATCGCGCTCCCATTTTTTTCCAACCCACCAATTTCCACTACTGATCATGGAAATTTCTTGAAAACACATGGCAATAAAAATTTCTTCTTCTGATGGATGCAGGATAGGGAAACAAAATCATTCTGCAAGGATTCTTTCTATAAAAATCAAATTGATCGTCCTCCCATTTTTTTCCAACCCACTAATTTCCACTGGTGATCATGGAAATTTCTTGAAAACACATGGCAATACATTTTTCTTCTTCTGATGGATACAGGATAGGCAAACAAAATCATCCTGCAAGGTTTCGTTAACAAAAATATTTCTTTCTATAAAAATCAATTTGATCGTGCTCTCATTTTTTTCCAACTAACCAATTTCCACTGGTGATCATGGAAATTACTTGAAAACACATGGCGATAAAATTTTCTTCTTCTGATGGATGCAGGATAGGGAAACAGAATCATTCTGCAAGGATTCTTTCTATAAAAATCAATTTGATCGTCCTCCCATTTTTTTCCAACCCACCAATTTCCACTGGTGATCATGGAAATTTCTTGAAAACACAAGGCAATAAAATTTTCTTCTTCTGATGGATACAGGATAGGCAAACAAAATCATCCGGCAAGGTTTCGCAAACAAAAATATTTCTTTCTATAAAAATCAATTTGATCGCGCTCCCATTTTTCCAACCCACCAATTTCCACTGGTGATCATACAAATTTCTTGAAAACACATGACAATAAAATTTCCTTCTTCTGATGGATACAGGATAGGGAAACAAAATCATCCGGCAAGGTTTCCTAAGCAACAA